>NW_026961234.1:0-159609 GCF_963924245.1 Chroicocephalus ridibundus
CCTGGCACTTTCCCTGTAGGAGATACCGCAAGACGTTTCTGTAGATTGGGCACAGCGCTCTGCAGGGTGTTAGCAGAGACTTTCCCGGGACAGTGAAACCCTATGTCAGAGACACTGAGAAGAAGCCCCAATGTTCCCTCCAGGCACTTTCAGTGTGGGTGCCTTCTCCACGTGGTTCCTGGTTTCCCTGCAGCGCTGAAGAGAATGTTAGCAAAGAGGTAACCGGGACAGCGAAAACAGTACTCAAAGAGAGGGAGAGCAAGCTCTCTCTTGGCACTTTGGATGTGGGACATACAGCGAGATGTTTGCTGCTTTTGCGTTTGGCTGTTGGGAGATTTACAGCACAAAGATATCTAGTTGATTTGAAGCAGTTCCGAGAAAGTCTAAACATAATCGCCACTTCTCCCTCCTGGCACTTTCCATGTGGGAGATATAGCAGGATGTATATTGGTTTTGAGGACAACTCAATGGACAGTGTAGGGAGAAAAGTTCCTGGCTCCTTGAATGCCGTTCCTGGAGACACTGCGATCAATGAGGGAGATATGTCAAGATGTGTGTTGGTTTTGAGGACGGCTCTCTGGAGAGTCTTAGCAAAGAGGTCACAGGGATAATCAGAGCAATTCTCAGAGACACTGAGAACAAGATGGACAGTTCCCTCCTGGCACTTTCCCTGTAGGAGATACCGCAAGACGTTTCTGTAGATTGGGCACAGCGCTCTGCAGGGTGTTAGCAGAGACTTTCCCGGGACAGTGAAACCCTATGTCAGAGACACTGAGAAGAAGCCCCAATGTTCCCTCCAGGCACTTTCAGTGTGGGTGCCTTCTCCACGTGGTTCCTGGTTTCCCTGCAGCGCTGAAGAGAATGTTAGCAAAGAGGTAACCGGCACAGCGAAAACAGTACTCAAAGACAGGGAGAGCAAGCTCTCTCTTGGCACTTTGGATGTGGGACATACAGCGAGATGTTTGCTGCTTTTGCGTTTGGCTGTTGGGAGATTTACAGCACAAAGATATCTAGTTGATTTGAAGCAGTTCCGAGAAAGTCTAAACATAATCGCCACTTCTCCCTCCTGGCACTTTCCATGTGGGAGATATAGCAGGATGTATCTTGGTTTTGAGGACAACTCAATGGACAGTGTAGGGAGAAAAGTTCCTGGCTCCTTGAATGCCGTTCCTGGAGACACTGCGATCAATGTGGGAGATATGTCAAGATGTGTGTTGGTTTTGAGGACGGCTCTCTGGAGAGTCTTAGCAAAGAGGTCACAGGGATAATCAGAGCAATTCTCAGAGACACTGAGAACAAGATGGACAGTTCCCTCCTGGCACTTTCCCTGTAGGAGATACCGCAAGACGTTTCTGTAGATTGGGCACAGCGCTCTGCAGGGTGTTAGCAGAGACTTTCCCGGGACAGTGAAACCCTATGTCAGAGACACTGAGAAGAAGCCCCAATGTTCCCTCCAGGCACTTTCAGTGTGGGTGCCTTCTCCACGTGGTTCCTGGTTTCCCTGCAGCGCTGAAGAGAATGTTAGCAAAGAGGTAACCGGCACAGCGAAAACAGTACTCAAAGAGAGGGAGAGCAAGCTCTCTCTTGGCACTTTGGATGTGGGACATACAGCGAGATGTTTGCTGCTTTTGCGTTTGGCTGTTGGGAGATTTACAGCACAAAGATATCTAGTTGATTTGAAGCAGTTCCGAGAAAAGTCTAAACATAATCGCCACTTCTCCCTCCTGGCACTTTCCATGTGGGAGATATAGCAGGATGTATATTGGTTTTGAGGACAACTCAATGGACAGTGTAGGGAGAAAAGTTCCTGGCTCCTTGAATGCCGTTCCTGGAGACACTGCGATCAATGTGGGAGATATGTCAAGATGTGTGTTTGTTTTGAGGACGGCTCTCTGGAGAGTCTTAGCAAAGAGGTCACAGGGATAATCAGAGCAATTCTCAGAGACACTGAGAACAAGATGGACAGTTCCCTCCTGGCACTTTCCCTGTAGGAGATACCGCAAGACGTTTCTGTAGATTGGGCACAGCGCTCTGCAGGGTGTTAGCAGAGACTTTCCCGGGACAGTGAAACCCTATGTCAGAGACACTGAGAAGAAGCCCCAATGTTCCCTCCAGGCACTTTCAGTGTGGGTGCCTTCTCCACGTGGTTCCTGGTTTCCCTGCAGCGCTGAAGAGAATGTTAGCAAAGAGGTAACCGGGACAGCGAAAACAGTACTCAAAGAGAGGGAGAGCAAGCTCTCTCTTGGCACTTTGGATGTGGGACATACAGCGAGATGTTTGCTGCTTTTGCGTTTGGCTGTTGGGAGATTTACAGCACAAAGATATCTAGTTGATTTGAAGCAGTTCCGAGAAAGTCTAAACATAATCGCCACTTCTCCCTCCTGGCACTTTCCATGTGGGAGATATAGCAGGATGTATCTTGGTTTTGAGGACAACTCAATGGACAGTGTAGGGAGAAAAGTTCCTGGCTCCTTGAATGCCGTTCCTGGAGACACTGCGATCAATGTGGGAGATATGTCAAGATGTGTGTTTGTTTTGAGGACGGCTCTCTGGAGAGTCTTAGCAAAGAGGTCACAGGGATAATCAGAGCAATTCTCAGAGACACTGAGAACAAGATGGACAGTTCCCTCCTGGCACTTTCCCTGTAGGAGATACCGCAAGACGTTTCTGTAGATTGGGCACAGCGCTCTGCAGGGTGTTAGCAGAGACTTTCCCGGGACAGTGAAACCCTATGTCAGAGACACTGAGAAGAAGCCCCAATGTTCCCTCCAGGCACTTTCAGTGTGGGTGCCTTCTCCACGTGGTTCCTGGTTTCCCTGCAGCGCTGAAGAGAATGTTAGCAAAGAGGTAACCGGCACAGCGAAAACAGTACTCAAAGAGAGGGAGAGCAAGCTCTCTCTTGGCACTTTGGATGTGGGACATACAGCGAGATGTTTGCTGCTTTTGCGTTTGGCTGTTGGGAGATTTACAGCACAAAGATATCTAGTTGATTTGAAGCAGTTCCGAGAAAGTCTAAACATAATCGCCACTTCTCCCTCCTGGCACTTTCCATGTGGGAGATATAGCAGGATGTATATTGGTTTTGAGGACAACTCAATGGACAGTGTAGGGAGAAAAGTTCCTGGCTCCTTGAATGCCGTTCCTGGAGACACTGCGATCAATGTGGGAGATATGTCAAGATGTGTGTTTGTTTTGAGGACGGCTCTCTGGAGAGTCTTAGCAAAGAGGTCACAGGGATAATCAGAGCAATTCTCAGAGACACTGAGAACAAGATGGACAGTTCCCTCCTGGCACTTTCCCTGTAGGAGATACCGCAAGACGTTTCTGTAGATTGGGCACAGCGCTCTGCAGGGTGTTAGCAGAGACTTTCCCGGGACAGTGAAACCCTATGTCAGAGACACTGAGAAGAAGCCCCAATGTTCCCTCCAGGCACTTTCAGTGTGGGTGCCTTCTCCACGTGGTTCCTGGTTTCCCTGCAGCGCTGAAGAGAATGTTAGCAAAGAGGTAACCGGCACAGCGAAAACAGTACTCAAAGACAGGGAGAGCAAGCTCTCTCTTGGCACTTTGGATGTGGGACATACAGCGAGATGTTTGCTGCTTTTGCGTTTGGCTGTTGGGAGATTTACAGCACAAAGATATCTAGTTGATTTGAAGCAGTTCCGAGAAAGTCTAAACATAATCGCCACTTCTCCCTCCTGGCACTTTCCATGTGGGAGATATAGCAGGATGTATATTGGTTTTGAGGACAACTCAATGGACAGTGTAGGGAGAAAAGTTCCTGGCTCCTTGAATGCCGTTCCTGGAGACACTGCGATCAATGAGGGAGATATGTCAAGATGTGTGTTGGTTTTGAGGACGGCTCTCTGGAGAGTCTTAGCAAAGAGGTCACAGGGATAATCAGAGCAATTCTCAGAGACACTGAGAACAAGATGGACAGTTCCCTCCTGGCACTTTCCCTGTAGGAGATACCGCAAGACGTTTCTGTAGATTGGGCACAGCGCTCTGCAGGGTGTTAGCAGAGACTTTCCCGGGACAGTGAAACCCTATGTCAGAGACACTGAGAAGAAGCCCCAATGTTCCCTCCAGGCACTTTCAGTGTGGGGTGCCTTCTCCACGTGGTTCCTGGTTTCCCTGCAGCGCTGAAGAGAATGTTAGCAAAGAGGTAACCGGCACAGCGAAAACAGTACTCAAAGACAGGGAGAGCAAGCTCTCTCTTGGCACTTTGGATGTGGGACATACAGCGAGATGTTTGCTGCTTTTGCGTTTGGCTGTTGGGAGATTTACAGCACAAAGATATCTAGTTGATTTGAAGCAGTTCCGAGAAAGTCTAAACATAATCGCCACTTCTCCCTCCTGGCACTTTCCATGTGGGAGATATAGCAGGATGTATCTTGGTTTTGAGGACAACTCAATGGACAGTGTAGGGAGAAAAGTTCCTGGCTCCTTGAATGCCGTTCCTGGAGACACTGCGATCAATGTGGGAGATATGTCAAGATGTGTGTTGGTTTTGAGGACGGCTCTCTGGAGAGTCTTAGCAAAGAGGTCACAGGGATAATCAGAGCAATTCTCAGAGACACTGAGAACAAGATGGACAGTTCCCTCCTGGCACTTTCCCTGTAGGAGATACCGCAAGACGTTTCTGTAGATTGGGCACAGCGCTCTGCAGGGTGTTAGCAGAGACTTTCCCGGGACAGTGAAACCCTATGTCAGAGACACTGAGAAGAAGCCCCAATGTTCCCTCCAGGCACTTTCAGTGTGGGTGCCTTCTCCACGTGGTTCCTGGTTTCCCTGCAGCGCTGAAGAGAATGTTAGCAAAGAGGTAACCGGCACAGCGAAAACAGTACTCAAAGAGAGGGAGAGCAAGCTCTCTCTTGGCACTTTGGATGTGGGACATACAGCGAGATGTTTGCTGCTTTTGCGTTTGGCTGTTGGGAGATTTACAGCACAAAGATATCTAGTTGATTTGAAGCAGTTCCGAGAAAGTCTAAACATAATCGCCACTTCTCCCTCCTGGCACTTTCCATGTGGGAGATATAGCAGGATGTATCTTGGTTTTGAGGACAACTCAATGGACAGTGTAGGGAGAAAAGTTCCTGGCTCCTTGAATGCCGTTCCTGGAGACACTGCGATCAATGTGGGAGATATGTCAAGATGTGTGTTTGTTTTGAGGACGGCTCTCTGGAGAGTCTTAGCAAAGAGGTCACAGGGATAATCAGAGCAATTCTCAGAGACACTGAGAACAAGATGGACAGTTCCCTCCTGGCACTTTCCCTGTAGGAGATACCGCAAGACGTTTCTGTAGATTGGGCACAGCGCTCTGCAGGGTGTTAGCAGAGACTTTCCCGGGACAGTGAAACCCTATGTCAGAGACACTGAGAAGAAGCCCCAATGTTCCCTCCAGGCACTTTCAGTGTGGGTGCCTTCTCCACGTGGTTCCTGGTTTCCCTGCAGCGCTGAAGAGAATGTTAGCAAAGAGGTAACCGGGACAGCGAAAACAGTACTCAAAGAGAGGGAGAGCAAGCTCTCTCTTGGCACTTTGGATGTGGGACATACAGCGAGATGTTTGCTGCTTTTGCGTTTGGCTGTTGGGAGATTTACAGCACAAAGATATCTAGTTGATTTGAAGCAGTTCCGAGAAAGTCTAAACATAATCGCCACTTCTCCCTCCTGGCACTTTCCATGTGGGAGATATAGCAGGATGTATATTGGTTTTGAGGACAACTCAATGGACAGTGTAGGGAGAAAAGTTCCTGGCTCCTTGAATGCCGTTCCTGGAGACACTGCGATCAATGTGGGAGATATGTCAAGATGTGTGTTGGTTTTGAGGACGGCTCTCTGGAGAGTCTTAGCAAAGAGGTCACAGGGATAATCAGAGCAATTCTCAGAGACACTGAGAACAAGCTCGACAATTCCCTCCTGGCACTTTCCCTGTAGGAGATACCGCAAGACGTTTCTGTAGATTGGGCACAGCGCTCTGCAGGGTGTTAGCAGAGACTTTCCCGGGACAGTGAAACCCTATGTCAGAGACACTGAGAAGAAGCCCCAATGTTCCCTCCAGGCACTTTCAGTGTGGGTGCCTTCTCCACGTGGTTCCTGGTTTCCCTGCAGCGCTGAAGAGAATGTTAGCAAAGAGGTAACCGGCACAGCGAAAACAGTACTCAAAGACAGGGAGAGCAAGCTCTCTCTTGGCACTTTGGATGTGGGACATACAGCGAGATGTTTGCTGCTTTTGCGTTTGGCTGTTGGGAGATTTACAGCACAAAGATATCTAGTTGATTTGAAGCAGTTCCGAGAAAGTCTAAACATAATCGCCACTTCTCCCTCCTGGCACTTTCCATGTGGGAGATATAGCAGGATGTATATTGGTTTTGAGGACAACTCAATGGACAGTGTAGGGAGAAAAGTTCCTGGCTCCTTGAATGCCGTTCCTGGAGACACTGCGATCAATGTGGGAGATATGTCAAGATGTGTGTTTGTTTTGAGGACGGCTCTCTGGAGAGTCTTAGCAAAGAGGTCACAGGGATAATCAGAGCAATTCTCAGAGACACTGAGAACAAGATGGACAGTTCCCTCCTGGCACTTTCCCTGTAGGAGATACCGCAAGACGTTTCTGTAGATTGGGCACAGCGCTCTGCAGGGTGTTAGCAGAGACTTTCCCGGGACAGTGAAACCCTATGTCAGAGACACTGAGAAGAAGCCCCAATGTTCCCTCCAGGCACTTTCAGTGTGGGTGCCTTCTCCACGTGGTTCCTGGTTTCCCTGCAGCGCTGAAGAGAATGTTAGCAAAGAGGTAACCGGCACAGCGAAAACAGTACTCAAAGACAGGGAGAGCAAGCTCTCTCTTGGCACTTTGGATGTGGGACATACAGCGAGATGTTTGCTGCTTTTGCGTTTGGCTGTTGGGAGATTTACAGCACAAAGATATCTAGTTGATTTGAAGCAGTTCCGAGAAAGTCTAAACATAATCGCCACTTCTCCCTCCTGGCACTTTCCATGTGGGAGATATAGCAGGATGTATATTGGTTTTGAGGACAACTCAATGGACAGTGTAGGGAGAAAAGTTCCTGGCTCCTTGAATGCCGTTCCTGGAGACACTGCGATCAATGTGGGAGATATGTCAAGATGTGTGTTGGTTTTGAGGACGGCTCTCTGGAGAGTCTTAGCAAAGAGGTCACAGGGATAATCAGAGCAATTCTCAGAGACACTGAGAACAAGATGGACAGTTCCCTCCTGGCACTTTCCCTGTAGGAGATACCGCAAGACGTTTCTGTAGATTGGGCACAGCGCTCTGCAGGGTGTTAGCAGAGACTTTCCCGGGACAGTGAAACCCTATGTCAGAGACACTGAGAAGAAGCCCCAATGTTCCCTCCAGGCACTTTCAGTGTGGGTGCCTTCTCCACGTGGTTCCTGGTTTCCCTGCAGCGCTGAAGAGAATGTTAGCAAAGAGGTAACCGGCACAGCGAAAACAGTACTCAAAGACAGGGAGAGCAAGCTCTCTCTTGGCACTTTGGATGTGGGACATACAGCGAGATGTTTGCTGCTTTTGCGTTTGGCTGTTGGGAGATTTACAGCACAAAGATATCTAGTTGATTTGAAGCAGTTCCGAGAAAGTCTAAACATAATCGCCACTTCTCCCTCCTGGCACTTTCCATGTGGGAGATATAGCAGGATGTATATTGGTTTTGAGGACAACTCAATGGACAGTGTAGGGAGAAAAGTTCCTGGCTCCTTGAATGCCGTTCCTGGAGACACTGCGATCAATGTGGGAGATATGTCAAGATGTGTGTTGGTTTTGAGGACGGCTCTCTGGAGAGTCTTAGCAAAGAGGTCACAGGGATAATCAGAGCAATTCTCAGAGACACTGAGAACAAGATGGACAGTTCCCTCCTGGCACTTTCCCTGTAGGAGATACCGCAAGACGTTTCTGTAGATTGGGCACAGCGCTCTGCAGGGTGTTAGCAGAGACTTTCCCGGGACAGTGAAACCCTATGTCAGAGACACTGAGAAGAAGCCCCAATGTTCCCTCCAGGCACTTTCAGTGTGGGTGCCTTCTCCACGTGGTTCCTGGTTTCCCTGCAGCGCTGAAGAGAATGTTAGCAAAGAGGTAACCGGCACAGCGAAAACAGTACTCAAAGACAGGGAGAGCAAGCTCTCTCTTGGCACTTTGGATGTGGGACATACAGCGAGATGTTTGCTGCTTTTGCGTTTGGCTGTTGGGAGATTTACAGCACAAAGATATCTAGTTGATTTGAAGCAGTTCCGAGAAAGTCTAAACATAATCGCCACTTCTCCCTCCTGGCACTTTCCATGTGGGAGATATAGCAGGATGTATATTGGTTTTGAGGACAACTCAATGGACAGTGTAGGGAGAAAAGTTCCTGGCTCCTTGAATGCCGTTCCTGGAGACACTGCGATCAATGTGGGAGATATGTCAAGATGTGTGTTTGTTTTGAGGACGGCTCTCTGGAGAGTCTTAGCAAAGAGGTCACAGGGATAATCAGAGCAATTCTCAGAGACACTGAGAACAAGATGGACAGTTCCCTCCTGGCACTTTCCCTGTAGGAGATACCGCAAGACGTTTCTGTAGATTGGGCACAGCGCTCTGCAGGGTGTTAGCAGAGACTTTCCCGGGACAGTGAAACCCTATGTCAGAGACACTGAGAAGAAGCCCCAATGTTCCCTCCAGGCACTTTCAGTGTGGGTGCCTTCTCCACGTGGTTCCTGGTTTCCCTGCAGCGCTGAAGAGAATGTTAGCAAAGAGGTAACCGGCACAGCGAAAACAGTACTCAAAGACAGGGAGAGCAAGCTCTCTCTTGGCACTTTGGATGTGGGACATACAGCGAGATGTTTGCTGCTTTTGCGTTTGGCTGTTGGGAGATTTACAGCACAAAGATATCTAGTTGATTTGAAGCAGTTCCGAGAAAGTCTAAACATAATCGCCACTTCTCCCTCCTGGCACTTTCCATGTGGGAGATATAGCAGGATGTATATTGGTTTTGAGGACAACTCAATGGACAGTGTAGGGAGAAAAGTTCCTGGCTCCTTGAATGCCGTTCCTGGAGACACTGCGATCAATGAGGGAGATATGTCAAGATGTGTGTTGGTTTTGAGGACGGCTCTCTGGAGAGTCTTAGCAAAGAGGTCACAGGGATAATCAGAGCAATTCTCAGAGACACTGAGAACAAGATGGACAGTTCCCTCCTGGCACTTTCCCTGTAGGAGATACCGCAAGACGTTTCTGTAGATTGGGCACAGCGCTCTGCAGGGTGTTAGCAGAGACTTTCCCGGGACAGTGAAACCCTATGTCAGAGACACTGAGAAGAAGCCCCAATGTTCCCTCCAGGCACTTTCAGTGTGGGTGCCTTCTCCACGTGGTTCCTGGTTTCCCTGCAGCGCTGAAGAGAATGTTAGCAAAGAGGTAACCGGCACAGCGAAAACAGTACTCAAAGACAGGGAGAGCAAGCTCTCTCTTGGCACTTTGGATGTGGGACATACAGCGAGATGTTTGCTGCTTTTGCGTTTGGCTGTTGGGAGATTTACAGCACAAAGATATCTAGTTGATTTGAAGCAGTTCCGAGAAAGTCTAAACATAATCGCCACTTCTCCCTCCTGGCACTTTCCATGTGGGAGATATAGCAGGATGTATATTGGTTTTGAGGACAACTCAATGGACAGTGTAGGGAGAAAAGTTCCTGGCTCCTTGAATGCCGTTCCTGGAGACACTGCGATCAATGTGGGAGATATGTCAAGATGTGTGTTTGTTTTGAGGACGGCTCTCTGGAGAGTCTTAGCAAAGAGGTCACAGGGATAATCAGAGCAATTCTCAGAGACACTGAGAACAAGATGGACAGTTCCCTCCTGGCACTTTCCCTGTAGGAGATACCGCAAGACGTTTCTGTAGATTGGGCACAGCGCTCTGCAGGGTGTTAGCAGAGACTTTCCCGGGACAGTGAAACCCTATGTCAGAGACACTGAGAAGAAGCCCCAATGTTCCCTCCAGGCACTTTCAGTGTGGGTGCCTTCTCCACGTGGTTCCTGGTTTCCCTGCAGCGCTGAAGAGAATGTTAGCAAAGAGGTAACCGGCACAGCGAAAACAGTACTCAAAGACAGGGAGAGCAAGCTCTCTCTTGGCACTTTGGATGTGGGACATACAGCGAGATGTTTGCTGCTTTTGCGTTTGGCTGTTGGGAGATTTACAGCACAAAGATATCTAGTTGATTTGAAGCAGTTCCGAGAAAGTCTAAACATAATCGCCACTTCTCCCTCCTGGCACTTTCCATGTGGGAGATATAGCAGGATGTATATTGGTTTTGAGGACAACTCAATGGACAGTGTAGGGAGAAAAGTTCCTGGCTCCTTGAATGCCGTTCCTGGAGACACTGCGATCAATGTGGGAGATATGTCAAGATGTGTGTTTGTTTTGAGGACGGCTCTCTGGAGAGTCTTAGCAAAGAGGTCACAGGGATAATCAGAGCAATTCTCAGAGACACTGAGAACAAGATGGACAGTTCCCTCCTGGCACTTTCCCTGTAGGAGATACCGCAAGACGTTTCTGTAGATTGGGCACAGCGCTCTGCAGGGTGTTAGCAGAGACTTTCCCGGGACAGTGAAACCCTATGTCAGAGACACTGAGAAGAAGCCCCAATGTTCCCTCCAGGCACTTTCAGTGTGGGTGCCTTCTCCACGTGGTTCCTGGTTTCCCTGCAGCGCTGAAGAGAATGTTAGCAAAGAGGTAACCGGCACAGCGAAAACAGTACTCAAAGACAGGGAGAGCAAGCTCTCTCTTGGCACTTTGGATGTGGGACATACAGCGAGATGTTTGCTGCTTTTGCGTTTGGCTGTTGGGAGATTTACAGCACAAAGATATCTAGTTGATTTGAAGCAGTTCCGAGAAAGTCTAAACATAATCGCCACTTCTCCCTCCTGGCACTTTCCATGTGGGAGATATAGCAGGATGTATATTGGTTTTGAGGACAACTCAATGGACAGTGTAGGGAGAAAAGTTCCTGGCTCCTTGAATGCCGTTCCTGGAGACACTGCGATCAATGTGGGAGATATGTCAAGATGTGTGTTTGTTTTGAGGACGGCTCTCTGGAGAGTCTTAGCAAAGAGGTCACAGGGATAATCAGAGCAATTCTCAGAGACACTGAGAACAAGATGGACAGTTCCCTCCTGGCACTTTCCCTGTAGGAGATACCGCAAGACGTTTCTGTAGATTGGGCACAGCGCTCTGCAGGGTGTTAGCAGAGACTTTCCCGGGACAGTGAAACCCTATGTCAGAGACACTGAGAAGAAGCCCCAATGTTCCCTCCAGGCACTTTCAGTGTGGGTGCCTTCTCCACGTGGTTCCTGGTTTCCCTGCAGCGCTGAAGAGAATGTTAGCAAAGAGGTAACCGGCACAGCGAAAACAGTACTCAAAGACAGGGAGAGCAAGCTCTCTCTTGGCACTTTGGATGTGGGACATACAGCGAGATGTTTGCTGCTTTTGCGTTTGGCTGTTGGGAGATTTACAGCACAAAGATATCTAGTTGATTTGAAGCAGTTCCGAGAAAGTCTAAACATAATCGCCACTTCTCCCTCCTGGCACTTTCCATGTGGGAGATATAGCAGGATGTATATTGGTTTTGAGGACAACTCAATGGACAGTGTAGGGAGAAAAGTTCCTGGCTCCTTGAATGCCGTTCCTGGAGACACTGCGATCAATGTGGGAGATATGTCAAGATGTGTGTTGGTTTTGAGGACGGCTCTCTGGAGAGTCTTAGCAAAGAGGTCACAGGGATAATCAGAGCAATTCTCAGAGACACTGAGAACAAGATGGACAGTTACCTCCTGGCACTTTCCCTGTAGGAGATACCGCAAGACGTTTCTGTAGATTGGGCACAGCGCTCTGCAGGGTGTTAGCAGAGACTTTCCCGGGACAGTGAAACCCTATGTCAGAGACACTGAGAAGAAGCCCCAATGTTCCCTCCAGGCACTTTCAGTGTGGGTGCCTTCTCCACGTGGTTCCTGGTTTCCCTGCAGCGCTGAAGAGAATGTTAGCAAAGAGGTAACCGGCACAGCGAAAACAGTACTCAAAGACAGGGAGAGCAAGCTCTCTCTTGGCACTTTGGATGTGGGACATACAGCGAGATGTTTGCTGCTTTTGCGTTTGGCTGTTGGGAGATTTACAGCACAAAGATATCTAGTTGATTTGAAGCAGTTCCGAGAAAGTCTAAACATAATCGCCACTTCTCCCTCCTGGCACTTTCCATGTGGGAGATATAGCAGGATGTATATTGGTTTTGAGGACAACTCAATGGACAGTGTAGGGAGAAAAGTTCCTGGCTCCTTGAATGCCGTTCCTGGAGACACTGCGATCAATGAGGGAGATATGTCAAGATGTGTGTTGGTTTTGAGGACGGCTCTCTGGAGAGTCTTAGCAAAGAGGTCACAGGGATAATCAGAGCAATTCTCAGAGACACTGAGAACAAGATGGACAGTTCCCTCCTGGCACTTTCCCTGTAGGAGATACCGCAAGACGTTTCTGTAGATTGGGCACAGCGCTCTGCAGGGTGTTAGCAGAGACTTTCCCGGGACAGTGAAACCCTATGTCAGAGACACTGAGAAAAAGCCCCAATGTTCCCTCCAGGCACTTTCAGTGTGGGTGCCTTCTCCACGTGGTTCCTGGTTTCCCTGCAGCGCTGAAGAGAATGTTAGCAAAGAGGTAACCGGCACAGCGAAAACAGTACTCAAAGACAGGGAGAGCAAGCTCTCTCTTGGCACTTTGGATGTGGGACATACAGCGAGATGTTTGCTGCTTTTGCGTTTGGCTGTTGGGAGATTTACAGCACAAAGATATCTAGTTGATTTGAAGCAGTTCCGAGAAAGTCTAAACATAATCGCCACTTCTCCCTCCTGGCACTTTCCATGTGGGAGATATAGCAGGATGTATATTGGTTTTGAGGACAACTCAATGGACAGTGTAGGGAGAAAAGTTCCTGGCTCCTTGAATGCCGTTCCTGGAGACACTGCGATCAATGAGGGAGATATGTCAAGATGTGTGTTGGTTTTGAGGACGGCTCTCTGGAGAGTCTTAGCAAAGAGGTCACAGGGATAATCAGAGCAATTCTCAGAGACACTGAGAACAAGATGGACAGTTCCCTCCTGGCACTTTCCCTGTAGGAGATACCGCAAGACGTTTCTGTAGATTGGGCACAGCGCTCTGCAGGGTGTTAGCAGAGACTTTCCCGGGACAGTGAAACCCTATGTCAGAGACACTGAGAAGAAGCCCCAATGTTCCCTCCAGGCACTTTCAGTGTGGGTGCCTTCTCCACGTGGTTCCTGGTTTCCCTGCAGCGCTGAAGAGAATGTTAGCAAAGAGGTAACCGGCACAGCGAAAACAGTACTCAAAGACAGGGAGAGCAAGCTCTCTCTTGGCACTTTGGATGTGGGACATACAGCGAGATGTTTGCTGCTTTTGCGTTTGGCTGTTGGGAGATTTACAGCACAAAGATATCTAGTTGATTTGAAGCAGTTCCGAGAAAGTCTAAACATAATCGCCACTTCTCCCTCCTGGCACTTTCCATGTGGGAGATATAGCAGGATGTATATTGGTTTTGAGGACAACTCAATGGACAGTGTAGGGAGAAAAGTTCCTGGCTCCTTGAATGCCGTTCCTGGAGACACTGCGATCAATGTGGGAGATATGTCAAGATGTGTGTTGGTTTTGAGGACGGCTCTCTGGAGAGTCTTAGCAAAGAGGTCACAGGGATAATCAGAGCAATTCTCAGAGACACTGAGAACAAGATGGACAGTTCCCTCCTGGCACTTTCCCTGTAGGAGATACCGCAAGACGTTTCTGTAGATTGGGCACAGCGCTCTGCAGGGTGTTAGCAGAGACTTTCCCGGGACAGTGAAACCCTATGTCAGAGACACTGAGAAGAAGCCCCAATGTTCCCTCCAGGCACTTTCAGTGTGGGTGCCTTCTCCACGTGGTTCCTGGTTTCCCTGCAGCGCTGAAGAGAATGTTAGCAAAGAGGTAACCGGCACAGCGAAAACAGTACTCAAAGACAGGGAGAGCAAGCTCTCTCTTGGCACTTTGGATGTGGGACATACAGCGAGATGTTTGCTGCTTTTGCGTTTGGCTGTTGGGAGATTTACAGCACAAAGATATCTAGTTGATTTGAAGCAGTTCCGAGAAAGTCTAAACATAATCGCCACTTCTCCCTCCTGGCACTTTCCATGTGGGAGATATAGCAGGATGTATATTGGTTTTGAGGACAACTCAATGGACAGTGTAGGGAGAAAAGTTCCTGGCTCCTTGAATGCCGTTCCTGGAGACACTGCGATCAATGTGGGAGATATGTCAAGATGTGTGTTGGTTTTGAGGACGGCTCTCTGGAGAGTCTTAGCAAAGAGGTCACAGGGATAATCAGAGCAATTCTCAGAGACACTGTGAACAAGATGGACAGTTACCTCCTGGCACTTTCCCTGTAGGAGATACCGCAAGACGTTTCTGTAGATTGGGCACAGCGCTCTGCAGGGTGTTAGCAGAGACTTTCCCGGGACAGTGAAACCCTATGTCAGAGACACTGAGAAGAAGCCCCAATGTTCCCTCCAGGCACTTTCAGTGTGGGTGCCTTCTCCACGTGGTTCCTGGTTTCCCTGCAGCGCTGAAGAGAATGTTAGCAAAGAGGTAACCGGGACAGCGAAAACAGTACTCAAAGACAGGGAGAGCAAGCTCTCTCTTGGCACTTTGGATGTGGGACATACAGCGAGATGTTTGCTGCTTTTGCGTTTGGCTGTTGGGAGATTTACAGCACAAAGATATCTAGTTGATTTGAAGCAGTTCCGAGAAAGTCTAAACATAATCGCCACTTCTCCCTCCTGGCACTTTCCATGTGGGAGATATAGCAGGATGTATATTGGTTTTGAGGACAACTCAATGGACAGTGTAGGGAGAAAAGTTCCTGGCTCCTTGAATGCCGTTCCTGGAGACACTGCGATCAATGAGGGAGATATGTCAAGATGTGTGTTGGTTTTGAGGACGGCTCTCTGGAGAGTCTTAGCAAAGAGGTCACAGGGATAATCAGAGCAATTCTCAGAGACACTGAGAACAAGATGGACAGTTCCCTCCTGGCACTTTCCCTGTAGGAGATACCGCAAGACGTTTCTGTAGATTGGGCACAGCGCTCTGCAGGGTGTTAGCAGAGACTTTCCCGGGACAGTGAAACCCTATGTCAGAGACACTGAGAAAAAGCCCCAATGTTCCCTCCAGGCACTTTCAGTGTGGGTGCCTTCTCCACGTGGTTCCTGGTTTCCCTGCAGCGCTGAAGAGAATGTTAGCAAAGAGGTAACCGGCACAGCGAAAACAGTACTCAAAGACAGGGAGAGCAAGCTCTCTCTTGGCACTTTGGATGTGGGACATACAGCGAGATGTTTGCTGCTTTTGCGTTTGGCTGTTGGGAGATTTACAGCACAAAGATATCTAGTTGATTTGAAGCAGTTCCGAGAAAGTCTAAACATAATCGCCACTTCTCCCTCCTGGCACTTTCCATGTGGGAGATATAGCAGGATGTATATTGGTTTTGAGGACAACTCAATGGACAGTGTAGGGAGAAAAGTTCCTGGCTCCTTGAATGCCGTTCCTGGAGACACTGCGATCAATGAGGGAGATATGTCAAGATGTGTGTTGGTTTTGAGGACGGCTCTCTGGAGAGTCTTAGCAAAGAGGTCACAGGGATAATCAGAGCAATTCTCAGAGACACTGAGAACAAGATGGACAGTTCCCTCCTGGCACTTTCCCTGTAGGAGATACCGCAAGACGTTTCTGTAGATTGGGCACAGCGCTCTGCAGGGTGTTAGCAGAGACTTTCCCGGGACAGTGAAACCCTATGTCAGAGACACTGAGAAGAAGCCCCAATGTTCCCTCCAGGCACTTTCAGTGTGGGTGCCTTCTCCACGTGGTTCCTGGTTTCCCTGCAGCGCTGAAGAGAATGTTAGCAAAGAGGTAACCGGCACAGCGAAAACAGTACTCAAAGACAGGGAGAGCAAGCTCTCTCTTGGCACTTTGGATGTGGGACATACAGCGAGATGTTTGCTGCTTTTGCGTTTGGCTGTTGGGAGATTTACAGCACAAAGATATCTAGTTGATTTGAAGCAGTTCCGAGAAAGTCTAAACATAATCGCCACTTCTCCCTCCTGGCACTTTCCATGTGGGAGATATAGCAGGATGTATATTGGTTTTGAGGACAACTCAATGGACAGTGTAGGGAGAAAAGTTCCTGGCTCCTTGAATGCCGTTCCTGGAGACACTGCGATCAATGTGGGAGATATGTCAAGATGTGTGTTGGTTTTGAGGACGGCTCTCTGGAGAGTCTTAGCAAAGAGGTCACAGGGATAATCAGAGCAATTCTCAGAGACACTGAGAACAAGATGGACAGTTACCTCCTGGCACTTTCCCTGTAGGAGATACCGCAAGACGTTTCTGTAGATTGGGCACAGCGCTCTGCAGGGTGTTAGCAGAGACTTTCCCGGGACAGTGAAACCCTATGTCAGAGACACTGAGAAGAAGCCCCAATGTTCCCTCCAGGCACTTTCAGTGTGGGTGCCTTCTCCACGTGGTTCCTGGTTTCCCTGCAGCGCTGAAGAGAATGTTAGCAAAGAGGTAACCGGCACAGCGAAAACAGTACTCAAAGACAGGGAGAGCAAGCTCTCTCTTGGCACTTTGGATGTGGGACATACAGCGAGATGTTTGCTGCTTTTGCGTTTGGCTGTTGGGAGATTTACAGCACAAAGATATCTAGTTGATTTGAAGCAGTTCCGAGAAAGTCTAAACATAATCGCCACTTCTCCCTCCTGGCACTTTCCATGTGGGAGATATAGCAGGATGTATATTGGTTTTGAGGACAACTCAATGGACAGTGTAGGGAGAAAAGTTCCTGGCTCCTTGAATGCCGTTCCTGGAGACACTGCGATCAATGAGGGAGATATGTCAAGATGTGTGTTGGTTTTGAGGACGGCTCTCTGGAGAGTCTTAGCAAAGAGGTCACAGGGATAATCAGAGCAATTCTCAGAGACACTGAGAACAAGATGGACAGTTCCCTCCTGGCACTTTCCCTGTAGGAGATACCGCAAGACGTTTCTGTAGATTGGGCACAGCGCTCTGCAGGGTGTTAGCAGAGACTTTCCCGGGACAGTGAAACCCTATGTCAGAGACACTGAGAAAAAGCCCCAATGTTCCCTCCAGGCACTTTCAGTGTGGGTGCCTTCTCCACGTGGTTCCTGGTTTCCCTGCAGCGCTGAAGAGAATGTTAGCAAAGAGGTAACCGGCACAGCGAAAACAGTACTCAAAGACAGGGAGAGCAAGCTCTCTCTTGGCACTTTGGATGTGGGACATACAGCGAGATGTTTGCTGCTTTTGCGTTTGGCTGTTGGGAGATTTACAGCACAAAGATATCTAGTTGATTTGAAGCAGTTCCGAGAAAGTCTAAACATAATCGCCACTTCTCCCTCCTGGCACTTTCCATGTGGGAGATATAGCAGGATGTATATTGGTTTTGAGGACAACTCAATGGACAGTGTAGGGAGAAAAGTTCCTGGCTCCTTGAATGCCGTTCCTGGAGACACTGCGATCAATGAGGGAGATATGTCAAGATGTGTGTTGGTTTTGAGGACGGCTCTCTGGAGAGTCTTAGCAAAGAGGTCACAGGGATAATCAGAGCAATTCTCAGAGACACTGAGAACAAGATGGACAGTTCCCTCCTGGCACTTTCCCTGTAGGAGATACCGCAAGACGTTTCTGTAGATTGGGCACAGCGCTCTGCAGGGTGTTAGCAGAGACTTTCCCGGGACAGTGAAACCCTATGTCAGAGACACTGAGAAAAAGCCCCAATGTTCCCTCCAGGCACTTTCAGTGTGGGTGCCTTCTCCACGTGGTTCCTGGTTTCCCTGCAGCGCTGAAGAGAATGTTAGCAAAGAGGTAACCGGGACAGCGAAAACAGTACTCAAAGACAGGGAGAGCAAGCTCTCTCTTGGCACTTTGGATGTGGGACATACAGCGAGATGTTTGCTGCTTTTGCGTTTGGCTGTTGGGAGATTTACAGCACAAAGATATCTAGTTGATTTGAAGCAGTTCCGAGAAAGTCTAAACATAATCGCCACTTCTCCCTCCTGGCACTTTCCATGTGGGAGATATAGCAGGATGTATATTGGTTTTGAGGACAACTCAATGGACAGTGTAGGGAGAAAAGTTCCTGGCTCCTTGAATGCCGTTCCTGGAGACACTGCGATCAATGAGGGAGATATGTCAAGATGTGTGTTGGTTTTGAGGACGGCTCTCTGGAGAGTCTTAGCAAAGAGGTCACAGGGATAATCAGAGCAATTCTCAGAGACACTGAGAACAAGATGGACAGTTCCCTCCTGGCACTTTCCCTGTAGGAGATACCGCAAGACGTTTCTGTAGATTGGGCACAGCGCTCTGCAGGGTGTTAGCAGAGACTTTCCCGGGACAGTGAAACCCTATGTCAGAGACACTGAGAAGAAGCCCCAATGTTCCCTCCAGGCACTTTCAGTGTGGGTGCCTTCTCCACGTGGTTCCTGGTTTCCCTGCAGCGCTGAAGAGAATGTTAGCAAAGAGGTAACCGGCACAGCGAAAACAGTACTCAAAGACAGGGAGAGCAAGCTCTCTCTTGGCACTTTGGATGTGGGACATACAGCGAGATGTTTGCTGCTTTTGCGTTTGGCTGTTGGGAGATTTACAGCACAAAGATATCTAGTTGATTTGAAGCAGTTCCGAGAAAGTCTAAACATAATCGCCACTTCTCCCTCCTGGCACTTTCCATGTGGGAGATATAGCAGGATGTATATTGGTTTTGAGGACAACTCAATGGACAGTGTAGGGAGAAAAGTTCCTGGCTCCTTGAATGCCGTTCCTGGAGACACTGCGATCAATGAGGGAGATATGTCAAGATGTGTGTTGGTTTTGAGGACGGCTCTCTGGAGAGTCTTAGCAAAGAGGTCACAGGGATAATCAGAGCAATTCTCAGAGACACTGAGAACAAGATGGACAGTTCCCTCCTGGCACTTTCCCTGTAGGAGATACCGCAAGACGTTTCTGTAGATTGGGCACAGCGCTCTGCAGGGTGTTAGCAGAGACTTTCCCGGGACAGTGAAACCCTATGTCAGAGACACTGAGAAGAAGCCCCAATGTTCCCTCCAGGCACTTTCAGTGTGGGTGCCTTCTCCACGTGGTTCCTGGTTTCCCTGCAGCGCTGAAGAGAATGTTAGCAAAGAGGTAACCGGCACAGCGAAAACAGTACTCAAAGACAGGGAGAGCAAGCTCTCTCTTGGCACTTTGGATGTGGGACATACAGCGAGATGTTTGCTGCTTTTGCGTTTGGCTGTTGGGAGATTTACAGCACAAAGATATCTAGTTGATTTGAAGCAGTTCCGAGAAAGTCTAAACATAATCGCCACTTCTCCCTCCTGGCACTTTCCATGTGGGAGATATAGCAGGATGTATATTGGTTTTGAGGACAACTCAATGGACAGTGTAGGGAGAAAAGTTCCTGGCTCCTTGAATGCCGTTCCTGGAGACACTGCGATCAATGTGGGAGATATGTCAAGATGTGTGTTGGTTTTGAGGACGGCTCTCTGGAGAGTCTTAGCAAAGAGGTCACAGGGATAATCAGAGCAATTCTCAGAGACACTGAGAACAAGCTCGACAATTCCCTCCTGGCACTTTCCCTGTAGGAGATACCGCAAGACGTTTCTGTAGATTGGGCACAGCGCTCTGCAGGGTGTTAGCAGAGACTTTCCCGGGACAGTGAAACCCTATGTCAGAGACACTGAGAAGAAGCCCCAATGTTCCCTCCAGGCACTTTCAGTGTGGGTGCCTTCTCCACGTGGTTCCTGGTTTCCCTGCAGCGCTGAAGAGAATGTTAGCAAAGAGGTAACCGGGACAGTGAAAACAGTACTCAAAGAGAGGGAGAGCAAGCTCTCTCTTGGCACTTTGGATGTGGGACATACAGCGAGATGTTTGCTGCTTTTGCGTTTGGCTGTTGGGAGATTTACAGCACAAAGATATCTAGTTGATTTGAAGCAGTTCCGAGAAAGTCTAAACATAATCGCCACTTCTCCCTCCTGGCACTTTCCATGTGGGAGATATAGCAGGATGTATATTGGTTTTGAGGACAACTCAATGGACAGTGTAGGGAGAAAAGTTCCTGGCTCCTTGAATGCCGTTCCTGGAGACACTGCGATCAATGTGGGAGATATGTCAAGATGTGTGTTGGTTTTGAGGACGGCTCTCTGGAGAGTCTTAGCAAAGAGGTCACAGGGATAATCAGAGCAATTCTCAGAGACACTGAGAACAAGCTCGACAATTCCCTCCTGGCACTTTCCCTGTAGGAGATACCGCAAGACGTTTCTGTAGATTGGGCACAGCGCTCTGCAGGGTGTTAGCAGAGACTTTCCCGGGACAGTGAAACCCTATGTCAGAGACACTGAGAAGAAGCCCCAATGTTCCCTCCAGGCACTTTCAGTGTGGGTGCCTTCTCCACGTGGTTCCTGGTTTCCCTGCAGCGCTGAAGAGAATGTTAGCAAAGAGGTAACCGGCACAGCGAAAACAGTACTCAAAGACAGGGAGAGCAAGCTCTCTCTTGGCACTTTGGATGTGGGACATACAGCGAGATGTTTGCTGCTTTTGCGTTTGGCTGTTGGGAGATTTACAGCACAAAGATATCTAGTTGATTTGAAGCAGTTCCGAGAAAGTCTAAACATAATCGCCACTTCTCCCTCCTGGCACTTTCCATGTGGGAGATATAGCAGGATGTATATTGGTTTTGAGGACAACTCAATGGACAGTGTAGGGAGAAAAGTTCCTGGCTCCTTGAATGCCGTTCCTGGAGACACTGCGATCAATGTGGGAGATATGTCAAGATGTGTGTTGGTTTTGAGGACGGCTCTCTGGAGAGTCTTAGCAAAGAGGTCACAGGGATAATCAGAGCAATTCTCAGAGACACTGAGAACAAGATGGACAGTTCCCTCCTGGCACTTTCCCTGTAGGAGATACCGCAAGACGTTTCTGTAGATTGGGCACAGCGCTCTGCAGGGTGTTAGCAGAGACTTTCCCGGGACAGTGAAACCCTATGTCAGAGACACTAAGAAGCCCCAATGTTCCCTCCAGGCACTTTCAGTGTGGGTGCCTTCTCCACGTGGTTCCTGGTTTCCCTGCAGCGCTGAAGAGAATGTTAGCAAAGAGGTAACCGGGACAGCGAAAACAGTACTCAAAGACAGGGAGAGCAAGCTCTCTCTTGGCACTTTGGATGTGGGACATACAGCGAGATGTTTGCTGCTTTTGCGTTTGGCTGTTGGGAGATTTACAGCACAAAGATATCTAGTTGATTTGAAGCAGTTCCGAGAAAGTCTAAACATAATCGCCACTTCTCCCTCCTGGCACTTTCCATGTGGGAGATATAGCAGGATGTATATTGGTTTTGAGGACAACTCAATGGACAGTGTAGGGAGAAAAGTTCCTGGCTCCTTGAATGCCGTTCCTGGAGACACTGCGATCAATGAGGGAGATATGTCAAGATGTGTGTTGGTTTTGAGGACGGCTCTCTGGAGAGTCTTAGCAAAGAGGTCACAGGGATAATCAGAGCAATTCTCAGAGACACTGAGAACAAGATGGACAGTTCCCTCCTGGCACTTTCCCTGTAGGAGATACCGCAAGACGTTTCTGTAGATTGGGCACAGCGCTCTGCAGGGTGTTAGCAGAGACTTTCCCGGGACAGTGAAACCCTATGTCAGAGACACTGAGAAGAAGCCCCAATGTTCCCTCCAGGCACTTTCAGTGTGGGTGCCTTCTCCACGTGGTTCCTGGTTTCCCTGCAGCGCTGAAGAGAATGTTAGCAAAGAGGTAACCGGCACAGCGAAAACAGTACTCAAAGACAGGGAGAGCAAGCTCTCTCTTGGCACTTTGGATGTGGGACATACAGCGAGATGTTTGCTGCTTTTGCGTTTGGCTGTTGGGAGATTTACAGCACAAAGATATCTAGTTGATTTGAAGCAGTTCCGAGAAAGTCTAAACATAATCGCCACTTCTCCCTCCTGGCACTTTCCATGTGGGAGATATAGCAGGATGTATATTGGTTTTGAGGACAACTCAATGGACAGTGTAGGGAGAAAAGTTCCTGGCTCCTTGAATGCCGTTCCTGGAGACACTGCGATCAATGAGGGAGATATGTCAAGATGTGTGTTGGTTTTGAGGACGGCTCTCTGGAGAGTCTTAGCAAAGAGGTCACACAGATAATCAGAGCAATTCTCAGAGACACTGAGAACAAGCTCGACAATTCCCTCCTGGCACTTTCCCTGTAGGAGATACCGCAAGACGTTTCTGTAGATTGGGCACAGCGCTCTGCAGGGTGTTAGCAGAGACTTTCCCGGGACAGTGAAACCCTATGTCAGAGACACTGAGAAGAAGCCCCAATGTTCCCTCCAGGCACTTTCAGTGTGGGTGCCTTCTCCACGTGGTTCCTGGTTTCCCTGCAGCGCTGAAGAGAATGTTAGCAAAGAGGTAACCGGCACAGCGAAAACAGTACTCAAAGAGAGGGAGAGCAAGCTCTCTCTTGGCACTTTGGATGTGGGACATACAGCGAGATGTTTGCTGCTTTTGCGTTTGGCTGTTGGGAGATTTACAGCACAAAGATATCTAGTTGATTTGAAGCAGTTCCGAGAAAGTCTAAACATAATCGCCACTTCTCCCTCCTGGCACTTTCCATGTGGGAGATATAGCAGGATGTATATTGGTTTTGAGGACAACTCAATGGACAGTGTAGGGAGAAAAGTTCCTGGCTCCTTGAATGCCGTTCCTGGAGACACTGCGATCAATGTGGGAGATATGTCAAGATGTGTGTTGGTTTTGAGGACGGCTCTCTGGAGAGTCTTAGCAAAGAGGTCACAGGGATAATCAGAGCAATTCTCAGAGACACTGAGAACAAGATGGACAGTTCCCTCCTGGCACTTTCCCTGTAGGAGATACCGCAAGACGTTTCTGTAGATTGGGCACAGCGCTCTGCAGGGTGTTAGCAGAGACTTTCCCGGGACAGTGAAACCCTATGTCAGAGACACTGAGAAGAAGCCCCAATGTTCCCTCCAGGCACTTTCAGTGTGGGTGCCTTCTCCACGTGGTTCCTGGTTTCCCTGCAGCGCTGAAGAGAATGTTAGCAAAGAGGTAACCGGGACAGTGAAAACAGTACTCAAAGACAGGGAGAGCAAGCTCTCTCTTGGCACTTTGGATGTGGGACATACAGCGAGATGTTTGCTGCTTTTGCGTTTGGCTGTTGGGAGATTTACAGCACAAAGATATCTAGTTGATTTGAAGCAGTTCCGAGAAAGTCTAAACATAATCGCCACTTCTCCCTCCTGGCACTTTCCATGTGGGAGATATAGCAGGATGTATATTGGTTTTGAGGACAACTCAATGGACAGTGTAGGGAGAAAAGTTCCTGGCTCCTTGAATGCCGTTCCTGGAGACACTGCGATCAATGAGGGAGATATGTCAAGATGTGTGTTGGTTTTGAGGACGGCTCTCTGGAGAGTCTTAGCAAAGAGGTCACAGGGATAATCAGAGCAATTCTCAGAGACACTGAGAACAAGATGGACAGTTCCCTCCTGGCACTTTCCCTGTAGGAGATACCGCAAGACGTTTCTGTAGATTGGGCACAGCGCTCTGCAGGGTGTTAGCAGAGACTTTCCCGGGACAGTGAAACCCTATGTCAGAGACACTGAGAAGAAGCCCCAATGTTCCCTCCAGGCACTTTCAGTGTGGGTGCCTTCTCCACGTGGTTCCTGGTTTCCCTGCAGCGCTGAAGAGAATGTTAGCAAAGAGGTAACCGGCACAGCGAAAACAGTACTCAAAGACAGGGAGAGCAAGCTCTCTCTTGGCACTTTGGATGTGGGACATACAGCGAGATGTTTGCTGCTTTTGCGTTTGGCTGTTGGGAGATTTACAGCACAAAGATATCTAGTTGATTTGAAGCAGTTCCGAGAAAGTCTAAACATAATCGCCACTTCTCCCTCCTGGCACTTTCCATGTGGGAGATATAGCAGGATGTATATTGGTTTTGAGGACAACTCAATGGACAGTGTAGGGAGAAAAGTTCCTGGCTCCTTGAATGCCGTTCCTGGAGACACTGCGATCAATGTGGGAGATATGTCAAGATGTGTGTTGGTTTTGAGGACGGCTCTCTGGAGAGTCTTAGCAAAGAGGTCACAGGGATAATCAGAGCAATTCTCAGAGACACTGAGAACAAGCTCGACAATTCCCTCCTGGCACTTTCCCTGTAGGAGATACCGCAAGACGTTTCTGTAGATTGGGCACAGCGCTCTGCAGGGTGTTAGCAGAGACTTTCCCGGGACAGTGAAACCCTATGTCAGAGACACTGAGAAGAAGCCCCAATGTTCCCTCCAGGCACTTTCAGTGTGGGTGCCTTCTCCACGTGGTTCCTGGTTTCCCTGCAGCGCTGAAGAGAATGTTAGCAAAGAGGTAACCGGCACAGCGAAAACAGTACTCAAAGACAGGGAGAGCAAGCTCTCTCTTGGCACTTTGGATGTGGGACATACAGCGAGATGTTTGCTGCTTTTGCGTTTGGCTGTTGGGAGATTTACAGCACAAAGATATCTAGTTGATTTGAAGCAGTTCCGAGAAAGTCTAAACATAATCGCCACTTCTCCCTCCTGGCACTTTCCATGTGGGAGATATAGCAGGATGTATATTGGTTTTGAGGACAACTCAATGGACAGTGTAGGGAGAAAAGTTCCTGGCTCCTTGAATGCCGTTCCTGGAGACACTGCGATCAATGTGGGAGATATGTCAAGATGTGTGTTGGTTTTGAGGACGGCTCTCTGGAGAGTCTTAGCAAAGAGGTCACAGGGATAATCAGAGCAATTCTCAGAGACACTGAGAACAAGCTCGACAATTCCCTCCTGGCACTTTCCCTGTAGGAGATACCGCAAGACGTTTCTGTAGATTGGGCACAGCGCTCTGCAGGGTGTTAGCAGAGACTTTCCCGGGACAGTGAAACCCTATGTCAGAGACACTGAGAAGAAGCCCCAATGTTCCCTCCAGGCACTTTCAGTGTGGGTGCCTTCTCCACGTGGTTCCTGGTTTCCCTGCAGCGCTGAAGAGAATGTTAGCAAAGAGGTAACCGGCACAGCGAAAACAGTACTCAAAGACAGGGAGAGCAAGCTCTCTCTTGGCACTTTGGATGTGGGACATACAGCGAGATGTTTGCTGCTTTTGCGTTTGGCTGTTGGGAGATTTACAGCACAAAGATATCTAGTTGATTTGAAGCAGTTCCGAGAAAGTCTAAACATAATCGCCACTTCTCCCTCCTGGCACTTTCCATGTGGGAGATATAGCAGGATGTATATTGGTTTTGAGGACAACTCAATGGACAGTGTAGGGAGAAAAGTTCCTGGCTCCTTGAATGCCGTTCCTGGAGACACTGCGATCAATGTGGGAGATATGTCAAGATGTGTGTTGGTTTTGAGGACGGCTCTCTGGAGAGTCTTAGCAAAGAGGTCACAGGGATAATCAGAGCAATTCTCAGAGACACTGAGAACAAGATGGACAGTTCCCTCCTGGCACTTTCCCTGTAGGAGATACCGCAAGACGTTTCTGTAGATTGGGCACAGCGCTCTGCAGGGTGTTAGCAGAGACTTTCCCGGGACAGTGAAACCCTATGTCAGAGACACTGAGAAGAAGCCCCAATGTTCCCTCCAGGCACTTTCAGTGTGGGTGCCTTCTCCACGTGGTTCCTGGTTTCCCTGCAGCGCTGAAGAGAATGTTAGCAAAGAGGTAACCGGCACAGCGAAAACAGTACTCAAAGACAGGGAGAGCAAGCTCTCTCTTGGCACTTTGGATGTGGGACATACAGCGAGATGTTTGCTGCTTTTGCGTTTGGCTGTTGGGAGATTTACAGCACAAAGATATCTAGTTGATTTGAAGCAGTTCCGAGAAAGTCTAAACATAATCGCCACTTCTCCCTCCTGGCACTTTCCATGTGGGAGATATAGCAGGATGTATATTGGTTTTGAGGACAACTCAATGGACAGTGTAGGGAGAAAAGTTCCTGGCTCCTTGAATGCCGTTCCTGGAGACACTGCGATCAATGTGGGAGATATGTCAAGATGTGTGTTTGTTTTGAGGACGGCTCTCTGGAGAGTCTTAGCAAAGAGGTCACAGGGATAATCAGAGCAATTCTCAGAGACACTGAGAACAAGATGGACAGTTCCCTCCTGGCACTTTCCCTGTAGGAGATACCGCAAGACGTTTCTGTAGATTGGGCACAGCGCTCTGCAGGGTGTTAGCAGAGACTTTCCCGGGACAGTGAAACCCTATGTCAGAGACACTGAGAAGAAGCCCCAATGTTCCCTCCAGGCACTTTCAGTGTGGGTGCCTTCTCCACGTGGTTCCTGGTTTCCCTGCAGCGCTGAAGAGAATGTTAGCAAAGAGGTAACCGGCACAGCGAAAACAGTACTCAAAGACAGGGAGAGCAAGCTCTCTCTTGGCACTTTGGATGTGGGACATACAGCGAGATGTTTGCTGCTTTTGCGTTTGGCTGTTGGGAGATTTACAGCACAAAGATATCTAGTTGATTTGAAGCAGTTCCGAGAAAGTCTAAACATAATCGCCACTTCTCCCTCCTGGCACTTTCCATGTGGGAGATATAGCAGGATGTATATTGGTTTTGAGGACAACTCAATGGACAGTGTAGGGAGAAAAGTTCCTGGCTCCTTGAATGCCGTTCCTGGAGACACTGCGATCAATGTGGGAGATATGTCAAGATGTGTGTTGGTTTTGAGGACGGCTCTCTGGAGAGTCTTAGCAAAGAGGTCACAGGGATAATCAGAGCAATTCTCAGAGACACTGAGAACAAGATGGACAGTTCCCTCCTGGCACTTTCCCTGTAGGAGATACCGCAAGACGTTTCTGTAGATTGGGCACAGCGCTCTGCAGGGTGTTAGCAGAGACTTTCCCGGGACAGTGAAACCCTATGTCAGAGACACTGAGAAGAAGCCCCAATGTTCCCTCCAGGCACTTTCAGTGTGGGTGCCTTCTCCACGTGGTTCCTGGTTTCCCTGCAGCGCTGAAGAGAATGTTAGCAAAGAGGTAACCGGCACAGCGAAAACAGTACTCAAAGACAGGGAGAGCAAGCTCTCTCTTGGCACTTTGGATGTGGGACATACAGCGAGATGTTTGCTGCTTTTGCGTTTGGCTGTTGGGAGATTTACAGCACAAAGATATCTAGTTGATTTGAAGCAGTTCCGAGAAAGTCTAAACATAATCGCCACTTCTCCCTCCTGGCACTTTCCATGTGGGAGATATAGCAGGATGTATATTGGTTTTGAGACAACTCAATGGACAGTGTAGGGAGAAAAGTTCCTGGCTCCTTGAATGCCGTTCCTGGAGACACTGCGATCAATGTGGGAGATATGTCAAGATGTGTGTTGGTTTTGAGGACGGCTCTCTGGAGAGTCTTAGCAAAGAGGTCACAGGGATAATCAGAGCAATTCTCAGAGACACTGAGAACAAGCTCGACAATTCCCTCCTGGCACTTTCCCTGTAGGAGATACCGTACCGCAAGACGTTTCTGTAGATTGGGCACAGCGCTCTGCAGGGTGTTAGCAGAGACTTTCCCGGGACAGTGAAACCCTATGTCAGAGACACTGAGAAGAAGCCCCAATGTTCCCTCCAGGCACTTTCAGTGTGGGTGCCTTCTCCACGTGGTTCCTGGTTTCCCTGCAGCGCTGAAGAGAATGTTAGCAAAGAGGTAACCGGCACAGCGAAAACAGTACTCAAAGACAGGGAGAGCAAGCTCTCTCTTGGCACTTTGGATGTGGGACATACAGCGAGATGTTTGCTGCTTTTGCGTTTGGCTGTTGGGAGATTTACAGCACAAAGATATCTAGTTGATTTGAAGCAGTTCCGAGAAAGTCTAAACATAATCGCCACTTCTCCCTCCTGGCACTTTCCATGTGGGAGATATAGCAGGATGTATATTGGTTTTGAGGACAACTCAATGGACAGTGTAGGGAGAAAAGTTCCTGGCTCCTTGAATGCCGTTCCTGGAGACACTGCGATCAATGTGGGAGATATGTCAAGATGTGTGTTGGTTTTGAGGACGGCTCTCTGGAGAGTCTTAGCAAAGAGGTCACAGGGATAATCAGAGCAATTCTCAGAGACACTGAGAACAAGATGGACAGTTCCCTCCTGGCACTTTCCCTGTAGGAGATACCGCAAGACGTTTCTGTAGATTGGGCACAGCGCTCTGCAGGGTGTTAGCAGAGACTTTCCCGGGACAGTGAAACCCTATGTCAGAGACACTGAGAAGAAGCCCCAATGTTCCCTCCAGGCACTTTCAGTGTGGGTGCCTTCTCCACGTGGTTCCTGGTTTCCCTGCAGCGCTGAAGAGAATGTTAGCAAAGAGGTAACCGGCACAGCGAAAACAGTACTCAAAGACAGGGAGAGCAAGCTCTCTCTTGGCACTTTGGATGTGGGACATACAGCGAGATGTTTGCTGCTTTTGCGTTTGGCTGTTGGGAGATTTACAGCACAAAGATATCTAGTTGATTTGAAGCAGTTCCGAGAAAGTCTAAACATAATCGCCACTTCTCCCTCCTGGCACTTTCCATGTGGGAGATATAGCAGGATGTATATTGGTTTTGAGGACAACTCAATGGACAGTGTAGGGAGAAAAGTTCCTGGCTCCTTGAATGCCGTTCCTGGAGACACTGCGATCAATGTGGGAGATATGTCAAGATGTGTGTTTGTTTTGAGGACGGCTCTCTGGAGAGTCTTAGCAAAGAGGTCACAGGGATAATCAGAGCAATTCTCAGAGACACTGAGAACAAGATGGACAGTTCCCTCCTGGCACTTTCCCTGTAGGAGATACCGCAAGACGTTTCTGTAGATTGGGCACAGCGCTCTGCAGGGTGTTAGCAGAGACTTTCCCGGGACAGTGAAACCCTATGTCAGAGACACTGAGAAGAAGCCCCAATGTTCCCTCCAGGCACTTTCAGTGTGGGTGCCTTCTCCACGTGGTTCCTGGTTTCCCTGCAGCGCTGAAGAGAATGTTAGCAAAGAGGTAACCGGGACAGTGAAAACAGTACTCAAAGACAGGGAGAGCAAGCTCTCTCTTGGCACTTTGGATGTGGGACATACAGCGAGATGTTTGCTGCTTTTGCGTTTGGCTGTTGGGAGATTTACAGCACAAAGATATCTAGTTGATTTGAAGCAGTTCCGAGAAAGTCTAAACATAATCGCCACTTCTCCCTCCTGGCACTTTCCATGTGGGAGATATAGCAGGATGTATATTGGTTTTGAGGACAACTCAATGGACAGTGTAGGGAGAAAAGTTCCTGGCTCCTTGAATGCCGTTCCTGGAGACACTGCGATCAATGAGGGAGATATGTCAAGATGTGTGTTGGTTTTGAGGACGGCTCTCTGGAGAGTCTTAGCAAAGAGGTCACAGGGATAATCAGAGCAATTCTCAGAGACACTGAGAACAAGATGGACAGTTCCCTCCTGGCACTTTCCCTGTAGGAGATACCGCAAGACGTTTCTGTAGATTGGGCACAGCGCTCTGCAGGGTGTTAGCAGAGACTTTCCCGGGACAGTGAAACCCTATGTCAGAGACACTGAGAAAAAGCCCCAATGTTCCCTCCAGGCACTTTCAGTGTGGGTGCCTTCTCCACGTGGTTCCTGGTTTCCCTGCAGCGCTGAAGAGAATGTTAGCAAAGAGGTAACCGGCACAGCGAAAACAGTACTCAAAGACAGGGAGAGCAAGCTCTCTCTTGGCACTTTGGATGTGGGACATACAGCGAGATGTTTGCTGCTTTTGCGTTTGGCTGTTGGGAGATTTACAGCACAAAGATATCTAGTTGATTTGAAGCAGTTCCGAGAAAGTCTAAACATAATCGCCACTTCTCCCTCCTGGCACTTTCCATGTGGGAGATATAGCAGGATGTATATTGGTTTTGAGGACAACTCAATGGACAGTGTAGGGAGAAAAGTTCCTGGCTCCTTGAATGCCGTTCCTGGAGACACTGCGATCAATGTGGGAGATATGTCAAGATGTGTGTTGGTTTTGAGGACGGCTCTCTGGAGAGTCTTAGCAAAGAGGTCACAGGGATAATCAGAGCAATTCTCAGAGACACTGAGAACAAGATGGACAGTTCCCTCCTGGCACTTTCCCTGTAGGAGATACCGCAAGACGTTTCTGTAGATTGGGCACAGCGCTCTGCAGGGTGTTAGCAGAGACTTTCCCGGGACAGTGAAACCCTATGTCAGAGACACTGAGAAGAAGCCCCAATGTTCCCTCCAGGCACTTTCAGTGTGGGTGCCTTCTCCACGTGGTTCCTGGTTTCCCTGCAGCGCTGAAGAGAATGTTAGCAAAGAGGTAACCGGGACAGTGAAAACAGTACTCAAAGAGAGGGAGAGCAAGCTCTCTCTTGGCACTTTGGATGTGGGACATACAGCGAGATGTTTGCTGCTTTTGCGTTTGGCTGTTGGGAGATTTACAGCACAAAGATATCTAGTTGATTTGAAGCAGTTCCGAGAAAGTCTAAACATAATCGCCACTTCTCCCTCCTGGCACTTTCCATGTGGGAGATATAGCAGGATGTATATTGGTTTTGAGGACAACTCAATGGACAGTGTAGGGAGAAAAGTTCCTGGCTCCTTGAATGCCGTTCCTGGAGACACTGCGATCAATGAGGGAGATATGTCAAGATGTGTGTTGGTTTTGAGGACGGCTCTCTGGAGAGTCTTAGCAAAGAGGTCACAGGGATAATCAGAGCAATTCTCAGAGACACTGAGAACAAGATGGACAGTTCCCTCCTGGCACTTTCCCTGTAGGAGATACCGCAAGACGTTTCTGTAGATTGGGCACAGCGCTCTGCAGGGTGTTAGCAGAGACTTTCCCGGGACAGTGAAACCCTATGTCAGAGACACTGAGAAGAAGCCCCAATGTTCCCTCCAGGCACTTTCAGTGTGGGTGCCTTCTCCACGTGGTTCCTGGTTTCCCTGCAGCGCTGAAGAGAATGTTAGCAAAGAGGTAACCGGCACAGCGAAAACAGTACTCAAAGACAGGGAGAGCAAGCTCTCTCTTGGCACTTTGGATGTGGGACATACAGCGAGATGTTTGCTGCTTTTGCGTTTGGCTGTTGGGAGATTTACAGCACAAAGATATCTAGTTGATTTGAAGCAGTTCCGAGAAAGTCTAAACATAATCGCCACTTCTCCCTCCTGGCACTTTCCATGTGGGAGATATAGCAGGATGTATATTGGTTTTGAGGACAACTCAATGGACAGTGTAGGGAGAAAAGTTCCTGGCTCCTTGAATGCCGTTCCTGGAGACACTGCGATCAATGAGGGAGATATGTCAAGATGTGTGTTGGTTTTGAGGACGGCTCTCTGGAGAGTCTTAGCAAAGAGGTCACAGGGATAATCAGAGCAATTCTCAGAGACACTGAGAACAAGATGGACAGTTCCCTCCTGGCACTTTCCCTGTAGGAGATACCGCAAGACGTTTCTGTAGATTGGGCACAGCGCTCTGCAGGGTGTTAGCAGAGACTTTCCCGGGACAGTGAAACCCTATGTCAGAGACACTGAGAAGAAGCCCCAATGTTCCCTCCAGGCACTTTCAGTGTGGGTGCCTTCTCCACGTGGTTCCTGGTTTCCCTGCAGCGCTGAAGAGAATGTTAGCAAAGAGGTAACCGGCACAGCGAAAACAGTACTCAAAGACAGGGAGAGCAAGCTCTCTCTTGGCACTTTGGATGTGGGACATACAGCGAGATGTTTGCTGCTTTTGCGTTTGGCTGTTGGGAGATTTACAGCACAAAGATATCTAGTTGATTTGAAGCAGTTCCGAGAAAGTCTAAACATAATCGCCACTTCTCCCTCCTGGCACTTTCCATGTGGGAGATATAGCAGGATGTATATTGGTTTTGAGGACAACTCAATGGACAGTGTAGGGAGAAAAGTTCCTGGCTCCTTGAATGCCGTTCCTGGAGACACTGCGATCAATGTGGGAGATATGTCAAGATGTGTGTTGGTTTTGAGGACGGCTCTCTGGAGAGTCTTAGCAAAGAGGTCACAGGGATAATCAGAGCAATTCTCAGAGACACTGAGAACAAGATGGACAGTTCCCTCCTGGCACTCTCCCTGTAGGAGATACCGCAAGACGTTTCTGTAGATTGGGCACAGCGCTCTGCAGGGTGTTAGCAGAGACTTTCCCGGGACAGTGAAACCCTATGTCAGAGACACTGAGAAGAAGCCCCAATGTTCCCTCCAGGCACTTTCAGTGTGGGTGCCTTCTCCACGTGGTTCCTGGTTTCCCTGCAGCGCTGAAGAGAATGTTAGCAAAGAGGTAACCGGGACAGCGAAAACAGTACTCAAAGACAGGGAGAGCAAGCTCTCTCTTGGCACTTTGGATGTGGGACATACAGCGAGATGTTTGCTGCTTTTGCGTTTGGCTGTTGGGAGATTTACAGCACAAAGATATCTAGTTGATTTGAAGCAGTTCCGAGAAAGTCTAAACATAATCGCCACTTCTCCCTCCTGGCACTTTCCATGTGGGAGATATAGCAGGATGTATATTGGTTTTGAGGACAACTCAATGGACAGTGTAGGGAGAAAAGTTCCTGGCTCCTTGAATGCCGTTCCTGGAGACACTGCGATCAATGAGGGAGATATGTCAAGATGTGTGTTGGTTTTGAGGACGGCTCTCTGGAGAGTCTTAGCAAAGAGGTCACAGGGATAATCAGAGCAATTCTCAGAGACACTGAGAACAAGATGGACAGTTCCCTCCTGGCACTTTCCCTGTAGGAGATACCGCAAGACGTTTCTGTAGATTGGGCACAGCGCTCTGCAGGGTGTTAGCAGAGACTTTCCCGGGACAGTGAAACCCTATGTCAGAGACACTGAGAAGAAGCCCCAATGTTCCCTCCAGGCACTTTCAGTGTGGGTGCCTTCTCCACGTGGTTCCTGGTTTCCCTGCAGCGCTGAAGAGAATGTTAGCAAAGAGGTAACCGGCACAGCGAAAACAGTACTCAAAGAGAGGGAGAGCAAGCTCTCTCTTGGCACTTTGGATGTGGGACATACAGCGAGATGTTTGCTGCTTTTGCGTTTGGCTGTTGGGAGATTTACAGCACAAAGATATCTAGTTGATTTGAAGCAGTTCCGAGAAAGTCTAAACATAATCGCCACTTCTCCCTCCTGGCACTTTCCATGTGGGAGATATAGCAGGATGTATATTGGTTTTGAGGACAACTCAATGGACAGTGTAGGGAGAAAAGTTCCTGGCTCCTTGAATGCCGTTCCTGGAGACACTGCGATCAATGTGGGAGATATGTCAAGATGTGTGTTGGTTTTGAGGACGGCTCTCTGGAGAGTCTTAGCAAAGAGGTCACAGGGATAATCAGAGCAATTCTCAGAGACACTGAGAACAAGCTCGACAATTCCCTCCTGGCACTTTCCCTGTAGGAGATACCGCAAGACGTTTCTGTAGATTGGGCACAGCGCTCTGCAGGGTGTTAGCAGAGACTTTCCCGGGACAGTGAAACCCTATGTCAGAGACACTGAGAAGAAGCCCCAATGTTCCCTCCAGGCACTTTCAGTGTGGGTGCCTTCTCCACGTGGTTCCTGGTTTCCCTGCAGCGCTGAAGAGAATGTTAGCAAAGAGGTAACCGGCACAGCGAAAACAGTACTCAAAGACAGGGAGAGCAAGCTCTCTCTTGGCACTTTGGATGTGGGACATACAGCGAGATGTTTGCTGCTTTTGCGTTTGGCTGTTGGGAGATTTACAGCACAAAGATATCTAGTTGATTTGAAGCAGTTCCGAGAAAGTCTAAACATAATCGCCACTTCTCCCTCCTGGCACTTTCCATGTGGGAGATATAGCAGGATGTATATTGGTTTTGAGGACAACTCAATGGACAGTGTAGGGAGAAAAGTTCCTGGCTCCTTGAATGCCGTTCCTGGAGACACTGCGATCAATGAGGGAGATATGTCAAGATGTGTGTTGGTTTTGAGGACGGCTCTCTGGAGAGTCTTAGCAAAGAGGTCACAGGGATAATCAGAGCAATTCTCAGAGACACTGAGAACAAGATGGACAGTTCCCTCCTGGCACTTTCCCTGTAGGAGATACCGCAAGACGTTTCTGTAGATTGGGCACAGCGCTCTGCAGGGTGTTAGCAGAGACTTTCCCGGGACAGTGAAACCCTATGTCAGAGACACTGAGAAGAAGCCCCAATGTTCCCTCCAGGCACTTTCAGTGTGGGTGCCTTCTCCACGTGGTTCCTGGTTTCCCTGCAGCGCTGAAGAGAATGTTAGCAAAGAGGTAACCGGCACAGCGAAAACAGTACTCAAAGACAGGGAGAGCAAGCTCTCTCTTGGCACTTTGGATGTGGGACATACAGCGAGATGTTTGCTGCTTTTGCGTTTGGCTGTTGGGAGATTTACAGCACAAAGATATCTAGTTGATTTGAAGCAGTTCCGAGAAAGTCTAAACATAATCGCCACTTCTCCCTCCTGGCACTTTCCATGTGGGAGATATAGCAGGATGTATATTGGTTTTGAGGACAACTCAATGGACAGTGTAGGGAGAAAAGTTCCTGGCTCCTTGAATGCCGTTCCTGGAGACACTGCGATCAATGTGGGAGATATGTCAAGATGTGTGTTTGTTTTGAGGACGGCTCTCTGGAGAGTCTTAGCAAAGAGGTCACAGGGATAATCAGAGCAATTCTCAGAGACACTGAGAACAAGATGGACAGTTCCCTCCTGGCACTTTCCCTGTAGGAGATACCGCAAGACGTTTCTGTAGATTGGGCACAGCGCTCTGCAGGGTGTTAGCAGAGACTTTCCCGGGACAGTGAAACCCTATGTCAGAGACACTGAGAAGAAGCCCCAATGTTCCCTCCAGGCACTTTCAGTGTGGGTGCCTTCTCCACGTGGTTCCTGGTTTCCCTGCAGCGCTGAAGAGAATGTTAGCAAAGAGGTAACCGGCACAGCGAAAACAGTACTCAAAGACAGGGAGAGCAAGCTCTCTCTTGGCACTTTGGATGTGGGACATACAGCGAGATGTTTGCTGCTTTTGCGTTTGGCTGTTGGGAGATTTACAGCACAAAGATATCTAGTTGATTTGAAGCAGTTCCGAGAAAGTCTAAACATAATCGCCACTTCTCCCTCCTGGCACTTTCCATGTGGGAGATATAGCAGGATGTATATTGGTTTTGAGGACAACTCAATGGACAGTGTAGGGAGAAAAGTTCCTGGCTCCTTGAATGCCGTTCCTGGAGACACTGCGATCAATGTGGGAGATATGTCAAGATGTGTGTTGGTTTTGAGGACGGCTCTCTGGAGAGTCTTAGCAAAGAGGTCACAGGGATAATCAGAGCAATTCTCAGAGACACTGAGAACAAGCTCCACAATTCCCTCCTGGCACTTTCCCTGTAGGAGATACCGCAAGACGTTTCTGTAGATTGGGCACAGCGCTCTGCAGGGTGTTAGCAGAGACTTTCCCGGGACAGTGAAACCCTATGTCAGAGACACTGAGAAGAAGCCCCAATGTTCCCTCCAGGCACTTTCAGTGTGGGTGCCTTCTCCACGTGGTTCCTGGTTTCCCTGCAGCGCTGAAGAGAATGTTAGCAAAGAGGTAACCGGCACAGCGAAAACAGTACTCAAAGACAGGGAGAGCAAGCTCTCTCTTGGCACTTTGGATGTGGGACATACAGCGAGATGTTTGCTGCTTTTGCGTTTGGCTGTTGGGAGATTTACAGCACAAAGATATCTAGTTGATTTGAAGCAGTTCCGAGAAAGTCTAAACATAATCGCCACTTCTCCCTCCTGGCACTTTCCATGTGGGAGATATAGCAGGATGTATATTGGTTTTGAGGACAACTCAATGGACAGTGTAGGGAGAAAAGTTCCTGGCTCCTTGAATGCCGTTCCTGGAGACACTGCGATCAATGTGGGAGATATGTCAAGATGTGTGTTGGTTTTGAGGACGGCTCTCTGGAGAGTCTTAGCAAAGAGGTCACAGGGATAATCAGAGCAATTCTCAGAGACACTGAGAACAAGATGGACAGTTCCCTCCTGGCACTTTCCCTGTAGGAGATACCGCAAGACGTTTCTGTAGATTGGGCACAGCGCTCTGCAGGGTGTTAGCAGAGACTTTCCCGGGACAGTGAAACCCTATGTCAGAGACACTGAGAAGAAGCCCCAATGTTCCCTCCAGGCACTTTCAGTGTGGGTGCCTTCTCCACGTGGTTCCTGGTTTCCCTGCAGCGCTGAAGAGAATGTTAGCAAAGAGGTAACCGGGACAGTGAAAACAGTACTCAAAGAGAGGGAGAGCAAGCTCTCTCTTGGCACTTTGGATGTGGGACATACAGCGAGATGTTTGCTGCTTTTGCGTTTGGCTGTTGGGAGATTTACAGCACAAAGATATCTAGTTGATTTGAAGCAGTTCCGAGAAAGTCTAAACATAATCGCCACTTCTCCCTCCTGGCACTTTCCATGTGGGAGATATAGCAGGATGTATATTGGTTTTGAGGACAACTCAATGGACAGTGTAGGGAGAAAAGTTCCTGGCTCCTTGAATGCCGTTCCTGGAGACACTGCGATCAATGAGGGAGATATGTCAAGATGTGTGTTGGTTTTGAGGACGGCTCTCTGGAGAGTCTTAGCAAAGAGGTCACAGGGATAATCAGAGCAATTCTCAGAGACACTGAGAACAAGATGGACAGTTCCCTCCTGGCACTTTCCCTGTAGGAGATACCGCAAGACGTTTCTGTAGATTGGGCACAGCGCTCTGCAGGGTGTTAGCAGAGACTTTCCCGGGACAGTGAAACCCTATGTCAGAGACACTGAGAAGAAGCCCCAATGTTCCCTCCAGGCACTTTCAGTGTGGGTGCCTTCTCCACGTGGTTCCTGGTTTCCCTGCAGCGCTGAAGAGAATGTTAGCAAAGAGGTAACCGGCACAGCGAAAACAGTACTCAAAGACAGGGAGAGCAAGCTCTCTCTTGGCACTTTGGATGTGGGACATACAGCGAGATGTTTGCTGCTTTTGCGTTTGGCTGTTGGGAGATTTACAGCACAAAGATATCTAGTTGATTTGAAGCAGTTCCGAGAAAGTCTAAACATAATCGCCACTTCTCCCTCCTGGCACTTTCCATGTGGGAGATATAGCAGGATGTATATTGGTTTTGAGGACAACTCAATGGACAGTGTAGGGAGAAAAGTTCCTGGCTCCTTGAATGCCGTTCCTGGAGACACTGCGATCAATGAGGGAGATATGTCAAGATGTGTGTTGGTTTTGAGGACGGCTCTCTGGAGAGTCTTAGCAAAGAGGTCACAGGGATAATCAGAGCAATTCTCAGAGACACTGAGAACAAGATGGACAGTTCCCTCCTGGCACTTTCCCTGTAGGAGATACCGCAAGACGTTTCTGTAGATTGGGCACAGCGCTCTGCAGGGTGTTAGCAGAGACTTTCCCGGGACAGTGAAACCCTATGTCAGAGACACTGAGAAGAAGCCCCAATGTTCCCTCCAGGCACTTTCAGTGTGGGTGCCTTCTCCACGTGGTTCCTGGTTTCCCTGCAGCGCTGAAGAGAATGTTAGCAAAGAGGTAACCGGCACAGCGAAAACAGTACTCAAAGACAGGGAGAGCAAGCTCTCTCTTGGCACTTTGGATGTGGGACATACAGCGAGATGTTTGCTGCTTTTGCGTTTGGCTGTTGGGAGATTTACAGCACAAAGATATCTAGTTGATTTGAAGCAGTTCCGAGAAAGTCTAAACATAATCGCCACTTCTCCCTCCTGGCACTTTCCATGTGGGAGATATAGCAGGATGTATATTGGTTTTGAGGACAACTCAATGGACAGTGTAGGGAGAAAAGTTCCTGGCTCCTTGAATGCCGTTCCTGGAGACACTGCGATCAATGTGGGAGATATGTCAAGATGTGTGTTGGTTTTGAGGACGGCTCTCTGGAGAGTCTTAGCAAAGAGGTCACAGGGATAATCAGAGCAATTCTCAGAGACACTGAGAACAAGCTCGACAATTCCCTCCTGGCACTTTCCCTGTAGGAGATACCGCAAGACGTTTCTGTAGATTGGGCACAGCGCTCTGCAGGGTGTTAGCAGAGACTTTCCCGGGACAGTGAAACCCTATGTCAGAGACACTGAGAAGAAGCCCCAATGTTCCCTCCAGGCACTTTCAGTGTGGGTGCCTTCTCCACGTGGTTCCTGGTTTCCCTGCAGCGCTGAAGAGAATGTTAGCAAAGAGGTAACCGGCACAGCGAAAACAGTACTCAAAGACAGGGAGAGCAAGCTCTCTCTTGGCACTTTGGATGTGGGACATACAGCGAGATGTTTGCTGCTTTTGCGTTTGGCTGTTGGGAGATTTACAGCACAAAGATATCTAGTTGATTTGAAGCAGTTCCGAGAAAGTCTAAACATAATCGCCACTTCTCCCTCCTGGCACTTTCCATGTGGGAGATATAGCAGGATGTATATTGGTTTTGAGGACAACTCAATGGACAGTGTAGGGAGAAAAGTTCCTGGCTCCTTGAATGCCGTTCCTGGAGACACTGCGATCAATGAGGGAGATATGTCAAGATGTGTGTTGGTTTTGAGGACGGCTCTCTGGAGAGTCTTAGCAAAGAGGTCACAGGGATAATCAGAGCAATTCTCAGAGACACTGAGAACAAGATGGACAGTTCCCTCCTGGCACTTTCCCTGTAGGAGATACCGCAAGACGTTTCTGTAGATTGGGCACAGCGCTCTGCAGGGTGTTAGCAGAGACTTTCCCGGGACAGTGAAACCCTATGTCAGAGACACTGAGAAGAAGCCCCAATGTTCCCTCCAGGCACTTTCAGTGTGGGTGCCTTCTCCACGTGGTTCCTGGTTTCCCTGCAGCGCTGAAGAGAATGTTAGCAAAGAGGTAACCGGCACAGCGAAAACAGTACTCAAAGACAGGGAGAGCAAGCTCTCTCTTGGCACTTTGGATGTGGGACATACAGCGAGATGTTTGCTGCTTTTGCGTTTGGCTGTTGGGAGATTTACAGCACAAAGATATCTAGTTGATTTGAAGCAGTTCCGAGAAAGTCTAAACATAATCGCCACTTCTCCCTCCTGGCACTTTCCATGTGGGAGATATAGCAGGATGTATATTGGTTTTGAGGACAACTCAATGGACAGTGTAGGGAGAAAAGTTCCTGGCTCCTTGAATGCCGTTCCTGGAGACACTGCGATCAATGTGGGAGATATGTCAAGATGTGTGTTGGTTTTGAGGACGGCTCTCTGGAGAGTCTTAGCAAAGAGGTCACAGGGATAATCAGAGCAATTCTCAGAGACACTGAGAACAAGCTCGACAATTCCCTCCTGGCACTTTCCCTGTAGGAGATACCGCAAGACGTTTCTGTAGATTGGGCACAGCGCTCTGCAGGGTGTTAGCAGAGACTTTCCCGGGACAGTGAAACCCTATGTCAGAGACACTGAGAAGAAGCCCCAATGTTCCCTCCAGGCACTTTCAGTGTGGGTGCCTTCTCCACGTGGTTCCTGGTTTCCCTGCAGCGCTGAAGAGAATGTTAGCAAAGAGGTAACCGGCACAGCGAAAACAGTACTCAAAGACAGGGAGAGCAAGCTCTCTCTTGGCACTTTGGATGTGGGACATACAGCGAGATGTTTGCTGCTTTTGCGTTTGGCTGTTGGGAGATTTACAGCACAAAGATATCTAGTTGATTTGAAGCAGTTCCGAGAAAGTCTAAACATAATCGCCACTTCTCCCTCCTGGCACTTTCCATGTGGGAGATATAGCAGGATGTATATTGGTTTTGAGGACAACTCAATGGACAGTGTAGGGAGAAAAGTTCCTGGCTCCTTGAATGCCGTTCCTGGAGACACTGCGATCAATGTGGGAGATATGTCAAGATGTGTGTTGGTTTTGAGGACGGCTCTCTGGAGAGTCTTAGCAAAGAGGTCACAGGGATAATCAGAGCAATTCTCAGAGACACTGAGAACAAGATGGACAGTTCCCTCCTGGCACTCTCCCTGTAGGAGATACCGCAAGACGTTTCTGTAGATTGGGCACAGCGCTCTGCAGGGTGTTAGCAGAGACTTTCCCGGGACAGTGAAACCCTATGTCAGAGACACTGAGAAGAAGCCCCAATGTTCCCTCCAGGCACTTTCAGTGTGGGTGCCTTCTCCACGTGGTTCCTGGTTTCCCTGCAGCGCTGAAGAGAATGTTAGCAAAGAGGTAACCGGGACAGCGAAAACAGTACTCAAAGACAGGGAGAGCAAGCTCTCTCTTGGCACTTTGGATGTGGGACATACAGCGAGATGTTTGCTGCTTTTGCGTTTGGCTGTTGGGAGATTTACAGCACAAAGATATCTAGTTGATTTGAAGCAGTTCCGAGAAAGTCTAAACATAATCGCCACTTCTCCCTCCTGGCACTTTCCATGTGGGAGATATAGCAGGATGTATATTGGTTTTGAGGACAACTCAATGGACAGTGTAGGGAGAAAAGTTCCTGGCTCCTTGAATGCCGTTCCTGGAGACACTGCGATCAATGAGGGAGATATGTCAAGATGTGTGTTGGTTTTGAGGACGGCTCTCTGGAGAGTCTTAGCAAAGAGGTCACAGGGATAATCAGAGCAATTCTCAGAGACACTGAGAACAAGATGGACAGTTCCCTCCTGGCACTTTCCCTGTAGGAGATACCGCAAGACGTTTCTGTAGATTGGGCACAGCGCTCTGCAGGGTGTTAGCAGAGACTTTCCCGGGACAGTGAAACCCTATGTCAGAGACACTGAGAAGAAGCCCCAATGTTCCCTCCAGGCACTTTCAGTGTGGGTGCCTTCTCCACGTGGTTCCTGGTTTCCCTGCAGCGCTGAAGAGAATGTTAGCAAAGAGGTAACCGGCACAGCGAAAACAGTACTCAAAGACAGGGAGAGCAAGCTCTCTCTTGGCACTTTGGATGTGGGACATACAGCGAGATGTTTGCTGCTTTTGCGTTTGGCTGTTGGGAGATTTACAGCACAAAGATATCTAGTTGATTTGAAGCAGTTCCGAGAAAGTCTAAACATAATCGCCACTTCTCCCTCCTGGCACTTTCCATGTGGGAGATATAGCAGGATGTATATTGGTTTTGAGGACAACTCAATGGACAGTGTAGGGAGAAAAGTTCCTGGCTCCTTGAATGCCGTTCCTGGAGACACTGCGATCAATGTGGGAGATATGTCAAGATGTGTGTTGGTTTTGAGGACGGCTCTCTGGAGAGTCTTAGCAAAGAGGTCACAGGGATAATCAGAGCAATTCTCAGAGACACTGAGAACAAGATGGACAGTTCCCTCCTGGCACTTTCCCTGTAGGAGATACCGCAAGACGTTTCTGTAGATTGGGCACAGCGCTCTGCAGGGTGTTAGCAGAGACTTTCCCGGGACAGTGAAACCCTATGTCAGAGACACTGAGAAGAAGCCCCAATGTTCCCTCCAGGCACTTTCAGTGTGGGTGCCTTCTCCACGTGGTTCCTGGTTTCCCTGCAGCGCTGAAGAGAATGTTAGCAAAGAGGTAACCGGCACAGCGAAAACAGTACTCAAAGACAGGGAGAGCAAGCTCTCTCTTGGCACTTTGGATGTGGGACATACAGCGAGATGTTTGCTGCTTTTGCGTTTGGCTGTTGGGAGATTTACAGCACAAAGATATCTAGTTGATTTGAAGCAGTTCCGAGAAAGTCTAAACATAATCGCCACTTCTCCCTCCTGGCACTTTCCATGTGGGAGATATAGCAGGATGTATATTGGTTTTGAGGACAACTCAATGGACAGTGTAGGGAGAAAAGTTCCTGGCTCCTTGAATGCCGTTCCTGGAGACACTGCGATCAATGTGGGAGATATGTCAAGATGTGTGTTGGTTTTGAGGACGGCTCTCTGGAGAGTCTTAGCAAAGAGGTCACAGGGATAATCAGAGCAATTCTCAGAGACACTGAGAACAAGATGGACAGTTCCCTCCTGGCACTCTCCCTGTAGGAGATACCGCAAGACGTTTCTGTAGATTGGGCACAGCGCTCTGCAGGGTGTTAGCAGAGACTTTCCCGGGACAGTGAAACCCTATGTCAGAGACACTGAGAAGAAGCCCCAATGTTCCCTCCAGGCACTTTCAGTGTGGGTGCCTTCTCCACGTGGTTCCTGGTTTCCCTGCAGCGCTGAAGAGAATGTTAGCAAAGAGGTAACCGGGACAGCGAAAACAGTACTCAAAGACAGGGAGAGCAAGCTCTCTCTTGGCACTTTGGATGTGGGACATACAGCGAGATGTTTGCTGCTTTTGCGTTTGGCTGTTGGGAGATTTACAGCACAAAGATATCTAGTTGATTTGAAGCAGTTCCGAGAAAGTCTAAACATAATCGCCACTTCTCCCTCCTGGCACTTTCCATGTGGGAGATATAGCAGGATGTATATTGGTTTTGAGGACAACTCAATGGACAGTGTAGGGAGAAAAGTTCCTGGCTCCTTGAATGCCGTTCCTGGAGACACTGCGATCAATGAGGGAGATATGTCAAGATGTGTGTTGGTTTTGAGGACGGCTCTCTGGAGAGTCTTAGCAAAGAGGTCACAGGGATAATCAGAGCAATTCTCAGAGACACTGAGAACAAGATGGACAGTTCCCTCCTGGCACTTTCCCTGTAGGAGATACCGCAAGACGTTTCTGTAGATTGGGCACAGCGCTCTGCAGGGTGTTAGCAGAGACTTTCCCGGGACAGTGAAACCCTATGTCAGAGACACTGAGAAGAAGCCCCAATGTTCCCTCCAGGCACTTTCAGTGTGGGTGCCTTCTCCACGTGGTTCCTGGTTTCCCTGCAGCGCTGAAGAGAATGTTAGCAAAGAGGTAACCGGCACAGCGAAAACAGTACTCAAAGACAGGGAGAGCAAGCTCTCTCTTGGCACTTTGGATGTGGGACATACAGCGAGATGTTTGCTGCTTTTGCGTTTGGCTGTTGGGAGATTTACAGCACAAAGATATCTAGTTGATTTGAAGCAGTTCCGAGAAAGTCTAAACATAATCGCCACTTCTCCCTCCTGGCACTTTCCATGTGGGAGATATAGCAGGATGTATATTGGTTTTGAGGACAACTCAATGGACAGTGTAGGGAGAAAAGTTCCTGGCTCCTTGAATGCCGTTCCTGGAGACACTGCGATCAATGTGGGAGATATGTCAAGATGTGTGTTGGTTTTGAGGACGGCTCTCTGGAGAGTCTTAGCAAAGAGGTCACAGGGATAATCAGAGCAATTCTCAGAGACACTGAGAACAAGCTCGACAATTCCCTCCTGGCACTTTCCCTGTAGGAGATACCGCAAGACGTTTCTGTAGATTGGGCACAGCGCTCTGCAGGGTGTTAGCAGAGACTTTCCCGGGACAGTGAAACCCTATGTCAGAGACACTGAGAAGAAGCCCCAATGTTCCCTCCAGGCACTTTCAGTGTGGGTGCCTTCTCCACGTGGTTCCTGGTTTCCCTGCAGCGCTGAAGAGAATGTTAGCAAAGAGGTAACCGGCACAGCGAAAACAGTACTCAAAGACAGGGAGAGCAAGCTCTCTCTTGGCACTTTGGATGTGGGACATACAGCGAGATGTTTGCTGCTTTTGCGTTTGGCTGTTGGGAGATTTACAGCACAAAGATATCTAGTTGATTTGAAGCAGTTCCGAGAAAGTCTAAACATAATCGCCACTTCTCCCTCCTGGCACTTTCCATGTGGGAGATATAGCAGGATGTATATTGGTTTTGAGGACAACTCAATGGACAGTGTAGGGAGAAAAGTTCCTGGCTCCTTGAATGCCGTTCCTGGAGACACTGCGATCAATGTGGGAGATATGTCAAGATGTGTGTTGGTTTTGAGGACGGCTCTCTGGAGAGTCTTAGCAAAGAGGTCACAGGGATAATCAGAGCAATTCTCAGAGACACTGAGAACAAGATGGACAGTTCCCTCCTGGCACTCTCCCTGTAGGAGATACCGCAAGACGTTTCTGTAGATTGGGCACAGCGCTCTGCAGGGTGTTAGCAGAGACTTTCCCGGGACAGTGAAACCCTATGTCAGAGACACTGAGAAGAAGCCCCAATGTTCCCTCCAGGCACTTTCAGTGTGGGTGCCTTCTCCACGTGGTTCCTGGTTTCCCTGCAGCGCTGAAGAGAATGTTAGCAAAGAGGTAACCGGGACAGCGAAAACAGTACTCAAAGACAGGGAGAGCAAGCTCTCTCTTGGCACTTTGGATGTGGGACATACAGCGAGATGTTTGCTGCTTTTGCGTTTGGCTGTTGGGAGATTTACAGCACAAAGATATCTAGTTGATTTGAAGCAGTTCCGAGAAAGTCTAAACATAATCGCCACTTCTCCCTCCTGGCACTTTCCATGTGGGAGATATAGCAGGATGTATATTGGTTTTGAGGACAACTCAATGGACAGTGTAGGGAGAAAAGTTCCTGGCTCCTTGAATGCCGTTCCTGGAGACACTGCGATCAATGAGGGAGATATGTCAAGATGTGTGTTGGTTTTGAGGACGGCTCTCTGGAGAGTCTTAGCAAAGAGGTCACAGGGATAATCAGAGCAATTCTCAGAGACACTGAGAACAAGATGGACAGTTCCCTCCTGGCACTTTCCCTGTAGGAGATACCGCAAGACGTTTCTGTAGATTGGGCACAGCGCTCTGCAGGGTGTTAGCAGAGACTTTCCCGGGACAGTGAAACCCTATGTCAGAGACACTGAGAAGAAGCCCCAATGTTCCCTCCAGGCACTTTCAGTGTGGGTGCCTTCTCCACGTGGTTCCTGGTTTCCCTGCAGCGCTGAAGAGAATGTTAGCAAAGAGGTAACCGGCACAGCGAAAACAGTACTCAAAGACAGGGAGAGCAAGCTCTCTCTTGGCACTTTGGATGTGGGACATACAGCGAGATGTTTGCTGCTTTTGCGTTTGGCTGTTGGGAGATTTACAGCACAAAGATATCTAGTTGATTTGAAGCAGTTCCGAGAAAGTCTAAACATAATCGCCACTTCTCCCTCCTGGCACTTTCCATGTGGGAGATATAGCAGGATGTATATTGGTTTTGAGGACAACTCAATGGACAGTGTAGGGAGAAAAGTTCCTGGCTCCTTGAATGCCGTTCCTGGAGACACTGCGATCAATGTGGGAGATATGTCAAGATGTGTGTTTGTTTTGAGGACGGCTCTCTGGAGAGTCTTAGCAAAGAGGTCACAGGGATAATCAGAGCAATTCTCAGAGACACTGAGAACAAGATGGACAGTTCCCTCCTGGCACTTTCCCTGTAGGAGATACCGCAAGACGTTTCTGTAGATTGGGCACAGCGCTCTGCAGGGTGTTAGCAGAGACTTTCCCGGGACAGTGAAACCCTATGTCAGAGACACTGAGAAGAAGCCCCAATGTTCCCTCCAGGCACTTTCAGTGTGGGTGCCTTCTCCACGTGGTTCCTGGTTTCCCTGCAGCGCTGAAGAGAATGTTAGCAAAGAGGTAACCGGCACAGCGAAAACAGTACTCAAAGACAGGGAGAGCAAGCTCTCTCTTGGCACTTTGGATGTGGGACATACAGCGAGATGTTTGCTGCTTTTGCGTTTGGCTGTTGGGAGATTTACAGCACAAAGATATCTAGTTGATTTGAAGCAGTTCCGAGAAAGTCTAAACATAATCGCCACTTCTCCCTCCTGGCACTTTCCATGTGGGAGATATAGCAGGATGTATATTGGTTTTGAGGACAACTCAATGGACAGTGTAGGGAGAAAAGTTCCTGGCTCCTTGAATGCCGTTCCTGGAGACACTGCGATCAATGTGGGAGATATGTCAAGATGTGTGTTGGTTTTGAGGACGGCTCTCTGGAGAGTCTTAGCAAAGAGGTCACAGGGATAATCAGAGCAATTCTCAGAGACACTGAGAACAAGCTCCACAATTCCCTCCTGGCACTTTCCCTGTAGGAGATACCGCAAGACGTTTCTGTAGATTGGGCACAGCGCTCTGCAGGGTGTTAGCAGAGACTTTCCCGGGACAGTGAAACCCTATGTCAGAGACACTGAGAAGAAGCCCCAATGTTCCCTCCAGGCACTTTCAGTGTGGGTGCCTTCTCCACGTGGTTCCTGGTTTCCCTGCAGCGCTGAAGAGAATGTTAGCAAAGAGGTAACCGGCACAGCGAAAACAGTACTCAAAGACAGGGAGAGCAAGCTCTCTCTTGGCACTTTGGATGTGGGACATACAGCGAGATGTTTGCTGCTTTTGCGTTTGGCTGTTGGGAGATTTACAGCACAAAGATATCTAGTTGATTTGAAGCAGTTCCGAGAAAGTCTAAACATAATCGCCACTTCTCCCTCCTGGCACTTTCCATGTGGGAGATATAGCAGGATGTATATTGGTTTTGAGGACAACTCAATGGACAGTGTAGGGAGAAAAGTTCCTGGCTCCTTGAATGCCGTTCCTGGAGACACTGCGATCAATGTGGGAGATATGTCAAGATGTGTGTTGGTTTTGAGGACGGCTCTCTGGAGAGTCTTAGCAAAGAGGTCACAGGGATAATCAGAGCAATTCTCAGAGACACTGAGAACAAGATGGACAGTTCCCTCCTGGCACTTTCCCTGTAGGAGATACCGCAAGACGTTTCTGTAGATTGGGCACAGCGCTCTGCAGGGTGTTAGCAGAGACTTTCCCGGGACAGTGAAACCCTATGTCAGAGACACTGAGAAGAAGCCCCAATGTTCCCTCCAGGCACTTTCAGTGTGGGTGCCTTCTCCACGTGGTTCCTGGTTTCCCTGCAGCGCTGAAGAGAATGTTAGCAAAGAGGTAACCGGGACAGTGAAAACAGTACTCAAAGACAGGGAGAGCAAGCTCTCTCTTGGCACTTTGGATGTGGGACATACAGCGAGATGTTTGCTGCTTTTGCGTTTGGCTGTTGGGAGATTTACAGCACAAAGATATCTAGTTGATTTGAAGCAGTTCCGAGAAAGTCTAAACATAATCGCCACTTCTCCCTCCTGGCACTTTCCATGTGGGAGATATAGCAGGATGTATATTGGTTTTGAGGACAACTCAATGGACAGTGTAGGGAGAAAAGTTCCTGGCTCCTTGAATGCCGTTCCTGGAGACACTGCGATCAATGAGGGAGATATGTCAAGATGTGTGTTGGTTTTGAGGACGGCTCTCTGGAGAGTCTTAGCAAAGAGGTCACAGGGATAATCAGAGCAATTCTCAGAGACACTGAGAACAAGATGGACAGTTCCCTCCTGGCACTTTCCCTGTAGGAGATACCGCAAGACGTTTCTGTAGATTGGGCACAGCGCTCTGCAGGGTGTTAGCAGAGACTTTCCCGGGACAGTGAAACCCTATGTCAGAGACACTGAGAAGAAGCCCCAATGTTCCCTCCAGGCACTTTCAGTGTGGGTGCCTTCTCCACGTGGTTCCTGGTTTCCCTGCAGCGCTGAAGAGAATGTTAGCAAAGAGGTAACCGGGACAGCGAAAACAGTACTCAAAGACAGGGAGAGCAAGCTCTCTCTTGGCACTTTGGATGTGGGACATACAGCGAGATGTTTGCTGCTTTTGCGTTTGGCTGTTGGGAGATTTACAGCACAAAGATATCTAGTTGATTTGAAGCAGTTCCGAGAAAGTCTAAACATAATCGCCACTTCTCCCTCCTGGCACTTTCCATGTGGGAGATATAGCAGGATGTATATTGGTTTTGAGGACAACTCAATGGACAGTGTAGGGAGAAAAGTTCCTGGCTCCTTGAATGCCGTTCCTGGAGACACTGCGATCAATGAGGGAGATATGTCAAGATGTGTGTTGGTTTTGAGGACGGCTCTCTGGAGAGTCTTAGCAAAGAGGTCACAGGGATAATCAGAGCAATTCTCAGAGACACTGAGAACAAGATGGACAGTTCCCTCCTGGCACTTTCCCTGTAGGAGATACCGCAAGACGTTTCTGTAGATTGGGCACAGCGCTCTGCAGGGTGTTAGCAGAGACTTTCCCGGGACAGTGAAACCCTATGTCAGAGACACTGAGAAGAAGCCCCAATGTTCCCTCCAGGCACTTTCAGTGTGGGTGCCTTCTCCACGTGGTTCCTGGTTTCCCTGCAGCGCTGAAGAGAATGTTAGCAAAGAGGTAACCGGCACAGCGAAAACAGTACTCAAAGACAGGGAGAGCAAGCTCTCTCTTGGCACTTTGGATGTGGGACATACAGCGAGATGTTTGCTGCTTTTGCGTTTGGCTGTTGGGAGATTTACAGCACAAAGATATCTAGTTGATTTGAAGCAGTTCCGAGAAAGTCTAAACATAATCGCCACTTCTCCCTCCTGGCACTTTCCATGTGGGAGATATAGCAGGATGTATATTGGTTTTGAGGACAACTCAATGGACAGTGTAGGGAGAAAAGTTCCTGGCTCCTTGAATGCCGTTCCTGGAGACACTGCGATCAATGTGGGAGATATGTCAAGATGTGTGTTTGTTTTGAGGACGGCTCTCTGGAGAGTCTTAGCAAAGAGGTCACAGGGATAATCAGAGCAATTCTCAGAGACACTGAGAACAAGATGGACAGTTCCCTCCTGGCACTTTCCCTGTAGGAGATACCGCAAGACGTTTCTGTAGATTGGGCACAGCGCTCTGCAGGGTGTTAGCAGAGACTTTCCCGGGACAGTGAAACCCTATGTCAGAGACACTGAGAAGAAGCCCCAATGTTCCCTCCAGGCACTTTCAGTGTGGGTGCCTTCTCCACGTGGTTCCTGGTTTCCCTGCAGCGCTGAAGAGAATGTTAGCAAAGAGGTAACCGGGACAGCGAAAACAGTACTCAAAGACAGGGAGAGCAAGCTCTCTCTTGGCACTTTGGATGTGGGACATACAGCGAGATGTTTGCTGTTTTTGCGTTTGGCTGTTGGGAGATTTACAGCACAAAGATATCTAGTTGATTTGAAGCAGTTCCGAGAAAGTCTAAACATAATCGCCACTTCTCCCTCCTGGCACTTTCCATGTGGGAGATATAGCAGGATGTATATTGGTTTTGAGGACAACTCAATGGACAGTGTAGGGAGAAAAGTTCCTGGCTCCTTGAATGCCGTTCCTGGAGACACTGCGATCAATGTGGGAGATATGTCAAGATGTGTGTTTGTTTTGAGGACGGCTCTCTGGAGAGTCTTAGCAAAGAGGTCACAGGGATAATCAGAGCAATTCTCAGAGACACTGAGAACAAGATGGACAGTTCCCTCCTGGCACTTTCCCTGTAGGAGATACCGCAAGACGTTTCTGTAGATTGGGCACAGCGCTCTGCAGGGTGTTAGCAGAGACTTTCCCGGGACAGTGAAACCCTATGTCAGAGACACTGAGAAGAAGCCCCAATGTTCCCTCCAGGCACTTTCAGTGTGGGTGCCTTCTCCACGTGGTTCCTGGTTTCCCTGCAGCGCTGAAGAGAATGTTAGCAAAGAGGTAACCGGCACAGCGAAAACAGTACTCAAAGACAGGGAGAGCAAGCTCTCTCTTGGCACTTTGGATGTGGGACATACAGCGAGATGTTTGCTGCTTTTGCGTTTGGCTGTTGGGAGATTTACAGCACAAAGATATCTAGTTGATTTGAAGCAGTTCCGAGAAAGTCTAAACATAATCGCCACTTCTCCCTCCTGGCACTTTCCATGTGGGAGATATAGCAGGATGTATATTGGTTTTGAGGACAACTCAATGGACAGTGTAGGGAGAAAAGTTCCTGGCTCCTTGAATGCCGTTCCTGGAGACACTGCGATCAATGTGGGAGATATGTCAAGATGTGTGTTGGTTTTGAGGACGGCTCTCTGGAGAGTCTTAGCAAAGAGGTCACAGGGATAATCAGAGCAATTCTCAGAGACACTGAGAACAAGATGGACAGTTCCCTCCTGGCACTTTCCCTGTAGGAGATACCGCAAGACGTTTCTGTAGATTGGGCACAGCGCTCTGCAGGGTGTTAGCAGAGACTTTCCCGGGACAGTGAAACCCTATGTCAGAGACACTGAGAAGAAGCCCCAATGTTCCCTCCAGGCACTTTCAGTGTGGGTGCCTTCTCCACGTGGTTCCTGGTTTCCCTGCAGCGCTGAAGAGAATGTTAGCAAAGAGGTAACCGGCACAGCGAAAACAGTACTCAAAGAGAGGGAGAGCAAGCTCTCTCTTGGCACTTTGGATGTGGGACATACAGCGAGATGTTTGCTGCTTTTGCGTTTGGCTGTTGGGAGATTTACAGCACAAAGATATCTAGTTGATTTGAAGCAGTTCCGAGAAAGTCTAAACATAATCGCCACTTCTCCCTCCTGGCACTTTCCATGTGGGAGATATAGCAGGATGTATATTGGTTTTGAGGACAACTCAATGGACAGTGTAGGGAGAAAAGTTCCTGGCTCCTTGAATGCCGTTCCTGGAGACACTGCGATCAATGTGGGAGATATGTCAAGATGTGTGTTGGTTTTGAGGACGGCTCTCTGGAGAGTCTTAGCAAAGAGGTCACAGGGATAATCAGAGCAATTCTCAGAGACACTGAGAACAAGATGGACAGTTCCCTCCTGGCACTTTCCCTGTAGGAGATACCGCAAGACGTTTCTGTAGATTGGGCACAGCGCTCTGCAGGGTGTTAGCAGAGACTTTCCCGGGACAGTGAAACCCTATGTCAGAGACACTGAGAAGAAGCCCCAATGTTCCCTCCAGGCACTTTCAGTGTGGGTGCCTTCTCCACGTGGTTCCTGGTTTCCCTGCAGCGCTGAAGAGAATGTTAGCAAAGAGGTAACCGGCACAGCGAAAACAGTACTCAAAGACAGGGAGAGCAAGCTCTCTCTTGGCACTTTGGATGTGGGACATACAGCGAGATGTTTGCTGCTTTTGCGTTTGGCTGTTGGGAGATTTACAGCACAAAGATATCTAGTTGATTTGAAGCAGTTCCGAGAAAGTCTAAACATAATCGCCACTTCTCCCTCCTGGCACTTTCCATGTGGGAGATATAGCAGGATGTATATTGGTTTTGAGGACAACTCAATGGACAGTGTAGGGAGAAAAGTTCCTGGCTCCTTGAATGCCGTTCCTGGAGACACTGCGATCAATGTGGGAGATATGTCAAGATGTGTGTTGGTTTTGAGGACGGCTCTCTGGAGAGTCTTAGCAAAGAGGTCACAGGGATAATCAGAGCAATTCTCAGAGACACTGAGAACAAGATGGACAGTTCCCTCCTGGCACTTTCCCTGTAGGAGATACCGCAAGACGTTTCTGTAGATTGGGCACAGCGCTCTGCAGGGTGTTAGCAGAGACTTTCCCGGGACAGTGAAACCCTATGTCAGAGACACTGAGAAGAAGCCCCAATGTTCCCTCCAGGCACTTTCAGTGTGGGTGCCTTCTCCACGTGGTTCCTGGTTTCCCTGCAGCGCTGAAGAGAATGTTAGCAAAGAGGTAACCGGCACAGCGAAAACAGTACTCAAAGACAGGGAGAGCAAGCTCTCTCTTGGCACTTTGGATGTGGGACATACAGCGAGATGTTTGCTGCTTTTGCGTTTGGCTGTTGGGAGATTTACAGCACAAAGATATCTAGTTGATTTGAAGCAGTTCCGAGAAAGTCTAAACATAATCGCCACTTCTCCCTCCTGGCACTTTCCATGTGGGAGATATAGCAGGATGTATATTGGTTTTGAGGACAACTCAATGGACAGTGTAGGGAGAAAAGTTCCTGGCTCCTTGAATGCCGTTCCTGGAGACACTGCGATCAATGTGGGAGATATGTCAAGATGTGTGTTTGTTTTGAGGACGGCTCTCTGGAGAGTCTTAGCAAAGAGGTCACAGGGATAATCAGAGCAATTCTCAGAGACACTGAGAACAAGATGGACAGTTCCCTCCTGGCACTTTCCCTGTAGGAGATACCGCAAGACGTTTCTGTAGATTGGGCACAGCGCTCTGCAGGGTGTTAGCAGAGACTTTCCCGGGACAGTGAAACCCTATGTCAGAGACACTGAGAAGAAGCCCCAATGTTCCCTCCAGGCACTTTCAGTGTGGGTGCCTTCTCCACGTGGTTCCTGGTTTCCCTGCAGCGCTGAAGAGAATGTTAGCAAAGAGGTAACCGGGACAGCGAAAACAGTACTCAAAGAGAGGGAGAGCAAGCTCTCTCTTGGCACTTTGGATGTGGGACATACAGCGAGATGTTTGCTGCTTTTGCGTTTGGCTGTTGGGAGATTTACAGCACAAAGATATCTAGTTGATTTGAAGCAGTTCCGAGAAAGTCTAAACATAATCGCCACTTCTCCCTCCTGGCACTTTCCATGTGGGAGATATAGCAGGATGTATATTGGTTTTGAGGACAACTCAATGGACAGTGTAGGGAGAAAAGTTCCTGGCTCCTTGAATGCCGTTCCTGGAGACACTGCGATCAATGTGGGAGATATGTCAAGATGTGTGTTGGTTTTGAGGAGGCTCTCTGGAGAGTCTTAGCAAAGAGGTCACAGGGATAATCAGAGCAATTCTCAGAGACACTGAGAACAAGCTCGACAATTCCCTCCTGGCACTTTCCCTGTAGGAGATACCGCAAGACGTTTCTGTAGATTGGGCACAGCGCTCTGCAGGGTGTTAGCAGAGACTTTCCCGGGACAGTGAAACCCTATGTCAGAGACACTGAGAAGAAGCCCCAATGTTCCCTCCAGGCACTTTCAGTGTGGGTGCCTTCTCCACGTGGTTCCTGGTTTCCCTGCAGCGCTGAAGAGAATGTTAGCAAAGAGGTAACCGGCACAGCGAAAACAGTACTCAAAGACAGGGAGAGCAAGCTCTCTCTTGGCACTTTGGATGTGGGACATACAGCGAGATGTTTGCTGCTTTTGCGTTTGGCTGTTGGGAGATTTACAGCACAAAGATATCTAGTTGATTTGAAGCAGTTCCGAGAAAGTCTAAACATAATCGCCACTTCTCCCTCCTGGCACTTTCCATGTGGGAGATATAGCAGGATGTATATTGGTTTTGAGGACAACTCAATGGACAGTGTAGGGAGAAAAGTTCCTGGCTCCTTGAATGCCGTTCCTGGAGACACTGCGATCAATGTGGGAGATATGTCAAGATGTGTGTTGGTTTTGAGGACGGCTCTCTGGAGAGTCTTAGCAAAGAGGTCACAGGGATAATCAGAGCAATTCTCAGAGACACTGAGAACAAGATGGACAGTTCCCTCCTGGCACTTTCCCTGTAGGAGATACCGCAAGACGTTTCTGTAGATTGGGCACAGCGCTCTGCAGGGTGTTAGCAGAGACTTTCCCGGGACAGTGAAACCCTATGTCAGAGACACTGAGAAGAAGCCCCAATGTTCCCTCCAGGCACTTTCAGTGTGGGTGCCTTCTCCACGTGGTTCCTGGTTTCCCTGCAGCGCTGAAGAGAATGTTAGCAAAGAGGTAACCGGCACAGCGAAAACAGTACTCAAAGACAGGGAGAGCAAGCTCTCTCTTGGCACTTTGGATGTGGGACATACAGCGAGATGTTTGCTGCTTTTGCGTTTGGCTGTTGGGAGATTTACAGCACAAAGATATCTAGTTGATTTGAAGCAGTTCCGAGAAAGTCTAAACATAATCGCCACTTCTCCCTCCTGGCACTTTCCATGTGGGAGATATAGCAGGATGTATATTGGTTTTGAGGACAACTCAATGGACAGTGTAGGGAGAAAAGTTCCTGGCTCCTTGAATGCCGTTCCTGGAGACACTGCGATCAATGTGGGAGATATGTCAAGATGTGTGTTGGTTTTGAGGACGGCTCTCTGGAGAGTCTTAGCAAAGAGGTCACAGGGATAATCAGAGCAATTCTCAGAGACACTGAGAACAAGATGGACAGTTCCCTCCTGGCACTTTCCCTGTAGGAGATACCGCAAGACGTTTCTGTAGATTGGGCACAGCGCTCTGCAGGGTGTTAGCAGAGACTTTCCCGGGACAGTGAAACCCTATGTCAGAGACACTGAGAAGAAGCCCCAATGTTCCCTCCAGGCACTTTCAGTGTGGGTGCCTTCTCCACGTGGTTCCTGGTTTCCCTGCAGCGCTGAAGAGAATGTTAGCAAAGAGGTAACCGGCACAGCGAAAACAGTACTCAAAGACAGGGAGAGCAAGCTCTCTCTTGGCACTTTGGATGTGGGACATACAGCGAGATGTTTGCTGCTTTTGCGTTTGGCTGTTGGGAGATTTACAGCACAAAGATATCTAGTTGATTTGAAGCAGTTCCGAGAAAGTCTAAACATAATCGCCACTTCTCCCTCCTGGCACTTTCCATGTGGGAGATATAGCAGGATGTATATTGGTTTTGAGGACAACTCAATGGACAGTGTAGGGAGAAAAGTTCCTGGCTCCTTGAATGCCGTTCCTGGAGACACTGCGATCAATGTGGGAGATATGTCAAGATGTGTGTTGGTTTTGAGGACGGCTCTCTGGAGAGTCTTAGCAAAGAGGTCACAGGGATAATCAGAGCAATTCTCAGAGACACTGAGAACAAGATGGACAGTTCCCTCCTGGCACTTTCCCTGTAGGAGATACCGCAAGACGTTTCTGTAGATTGGGCACAGCGCTCTGCAGGGTGTTAGCAGAGACTTTCCCCGGACAGTGAAACCCTATGTCAGAGACACTGAGAAGAAGCCCCAATGTTCCCTCCAGGCACTTTCAGTGTGGGTGCCTTCTCCACGTGGTTCCTGGTTTCCCTGCAGCGCTGAAGAGAATGTTAGCAAAGAGGTAACCGGCACAGCGAAAACAGTACTCAAAGACAGGGAGAGCAAGCTCTCTCTTGGCACTTTGGATGTGGGACATACAGCGAGATGTTTGCTGCTTTTGCGTTTGGCTGTTGGGAGATTTACAGCACAAAGATATCTAGTTGATTTGAAGCAGTTCCGAGAAAGTCTAAACATAATCGCCACTTCTCCCTCCTGGCACTTTCCATGTGGGAGATATAGCAGGATGTATATTGGTTTTGAGGACAACTCAATGGACAGTGTAGGGAGAAAAGTTCCTGGCTCCTTGAATGCCGTTCCTGGAGACACTGCGATCAATGTGGGAGATATGTCAAGATGTGTGTTTGTTTTGAGGACGGCTCTCTGGAGAGTCTTAGCAAAGAGGTCACAGGGATAATCAGAGCAATTCTCAGAGACACTGAGAACAAGATGGACAGTTCCCTCCTGGCACTTTCCCTGTAGGAGATACCGCAAGACGTTTCTGTAGATTGGGCACAGCGCTCTGCAGGGTGTTAGCAGAGACTTTCCCGGGACAGTGAAACCCTATGTCAGAGACACTGAGAAGAAGCCCCAATGTTCCCTCCAGGCACTTTCAGTGTGGGTGCCTTCTCCACGTGGTTCCTGGTTTCCCTGCAGCGCTGAAGAGAATGTTAGCAAAGAGGTAACCGGCACAGCGAAAACAGTACTCAAAGACAGGGAGAGCAAGCTCTCTCTTGGCACTTTGGATGTGGGACATACAGCGAGATGTTTGCTGCTTTTGCGTTTGGCTGTTGGGAGATTTACAGCACAAAGATATCTAGTTGATTTGAAGCAGTTCCGAGAAAGTCTAAACATAATCGCCACTTCTCCCTCCTGGCACTTTCCATGTGGGAGATATAGCAGGATGTATATTGGTTTTGAGGACAACTCAATGGACAGTGTAGGGAGAAAAGTTCCTGGCTCCTTGAATGCCGTTCCTGGAGACACTGCGATCAATGTGGGAGATATGTCAAGATGTGTGTTTGTTTTGAGGACGGCTCTCTGGAGAGTCTTAGCAAAGAGGTCACAGGGATAATCAGAGCAATTCTCAGAGACACTGAGAACAAGATGGACAGTTCCCTCCTGGCACTTTCCCTGTAGGAGATACCGCAAGACGTTTCTGTAGATTGGGCACAGCGCTCTGCAGGGTGTTAGCAGAGACTTTCCCGGGACAGTGAAACCCTATGTCAGAGACACTGAGAAGAAGCCCCAATGTTCCCTCCAGGCACTTTCAGTGTGGGTGCCTTCTCCACGTGGTTCCTGGTTTCCCTGCAGCGCTGAAGAGAATGTTAGCAAAGAGGTAACCGGCACAGCGAAAACAGTACTCAAAGACAGGGAGAGCAAGCTCTCTCTTGGCACTTTGGATGTGGGACATACAGCGAGATGTTTGCTGTTTTTGCGTTTGGCTGTTGGGAGATTTACAGCACAAAGATATCTAGTTGATTTGAAGCAGTTCCGAGAAAGTCTAAACATAATCGCCACTTCTCCCTCCTGGCACTTTCCATGTGGGAGATATAGCAGGATGTATATTGGTTTTGAGGACAACTCAATGGACAGTGTAGGGAGAAAAGTTCCTGGCTCCTTGAATGCCGTTCCTGGAGACACTGCGATCAATGAGGGAGATATGTCAAGATGTGTGTTGGTTTTGAGGACGGCTCTCTGGAGAGTCTTAGCAAAGAGGTCACAGGGATAATCAGAGCAATTCTCAGAGACACTGAGAACAAGATGGACAGTTCCCTCCTGGCACTTTCCCTGTAGGAGATACCGCAAGACGTTTCTGTAGATTGGGCACAGCGCTCTGCAGGGTGTTAGCAGAGACTTTCCCGGGACAGTGAAACCCTATGTCAGAGACACTGAGAAGAAGCCCCAATGTTCCCTCCAGGCACTTTCAGTGTGGGTGCCTTCTCCACGTGGTTCCTGGTTTCCCTGCAGCGCTGAAGAGAATGTTAGCAAAGAGGTAACCGGCACAGCGAAAACAGTACTCAAAGACAGGGAGAGCAAGCTCTCTCTTGGCACTTTGGATGTGGGACATACAGCGAGATGTTTGCTGCTTTTGCGTTTGGCTGTTGGGAGATTTACAGCACAAAGATATCTAGTTGATTTGAAGCAGTTCCGAGAAAGTCTAAACATAATCGCCACTTCTCCCTCCTGGCACTTTCCATGTGGGAGATATAGCAGGATGTATATTGGTTTTGAGGACAACTCAATGGACAGTGTAGGGAGAAAAGTTCCTGGCTCCTTGAATGCCGTTCCTGGAGACACTGCGATCAATGTGGGAGATATGTCAAGATGTGTGTTTGTTTTGAGGACGGCTCTCTGGAGAGTCTTAGCAAAGAGGTCACAGGGATAATCAGAGCAATTCTCAGAGACACTGAGAACAAGATGGACAGTTCCCTCCTGGCACTTTCCCTGTAGGAGATACCGCAAGACGTTTCTGTAGATTGGGCACAGCGCTCTGCAGGGTGTTAGCAGAGACTTTCCCGGGACAGTGAAACCCTATGTCAGAGACACTGAGAAGAAGCCCCAATGTTCCCTCCAGGCACTTTCAGTGTGGGTGCCTTCTCCACGTGGTTCCTGGTTTCCCTGCAGCGCTGAAGAGAATGTTAGCAAAGAGGTAACCGGCACAGCGAAAACAGTACTCAAAGACAGGGAGAGCAAGCTCTCTCTTGGCACTTTGGATGTGGGACATACAGCGAGATGTTTGCTGCTTTTGCGTTTGGCTGTTGGGAGATTTACAGCACAAAGATATCTAGTTGATTTGAAGCAGTTCCGAGAAAGTCTAAACATAATCGCCACTTCTCCCTCCTGGCACTTTCCATGTGGGAGATATAGCAGGATGTATATTGGTTTTGAGGACAACTCAATGGACAGTGTAGGGAGAAAAGTTCCTGGCTCCTTGAATGCCATTCCTGGAGACACTGCGATCAATGAGGGAGATATGTCAAGATGTGTGTTGGTTTTGAGGACGGCTCTCCGGAGAGTCTTAGCAAAGAGGTCACAGGGATAATCAGAGCAATTCTCAGAGACACTGAGAACAAGCTCGACAATTCCCTCCTGGCACTTTCCCTGTAGGAGATACCGCAAGACGTTTCTGTAGATTGGGCACAGCGCTCTGCAGGGTGTTAGCAGAGACTTTCCCGGGACAGTGAAACCCTATGTCAGAGACACTGAGAAGAAGCCCCAATGTTCCCTCCAGGCACTTTCAGTGTGGGTGCCTTCTCCACGTGGTTCCTGGTTTCCCTGCAGCGCTGAAGAGAATGTTAGCAAAGAGGTAACCGGCACAGCGAAAACAGTACTCAAAGACAGGGAGAGCAAGCTCTCTCTTGGCACTTTGGATGTGGGACATACAGCGAGATGTTTGCTGCTTTTGCGTTTGGCTGTTGGGAGATTTACAGCACAAAGATATCTAGTTGATTTGAAGCAGTTCCGAGGAAGTCTAAACATAATCCCCACTTCTCCCTCCTGGCACTTTCCATGTGGGAGATATAGCAGGATGTATATTGGTTTTGAGGACAACTCAATGGACAGTGTAGGGAGAAAAGTTCCTGGCTCCTTGAATGCCGTTCCTGGAGACACTGCGATCAATGAGGGAGATATGTCAAGATGTGTGTTGGTTTTGAGGACGGCTCTCTGGAGAGTCTTAGCAAAGAGGTCACAGGGATAATCAGAGCAATTCTCAGAGACACTGAGAACAAGATGGACAGTTCCCTCCTGGCACTTTCCCTGTAGGAGATACCGCAAGACGTTTCTGTAGATTGGGCACAGCGCTCTGCAGGGTGTTAGCAGAGACTTTCCCGGGACAGTGAAACCCTATGTCAGAGACACTGAGAAGAAGCCCCAATGTTCCCTCCAGGCACTTTCAGTGTGGGTGCCTTCTCCACGTGGTTCCTGGTTTCCCTGCAGCGCTGAAGAGAATGTTAGCAAAGAGGTAACCGGCACAGCGAAAACAGTACTCAAAGACAGGGAGAGCAAGCTCTCTCTTGGCACTTTGGATGTGGGACATACAGCGAGATGTTTGCTGCTTTTGCGTTTGGCTGTTGGGAGATTTACAGCACAAAGATATCTAGTTGATTTGAAGCAGTTCCGAGAAAGTCTAAACATAATCGCCACTTCTCCCTCCTGGCACTTTCCATGTGGGAGATATAGCAGGATGTATATTGGTTTTGAGGACAACTCAATGGACAGTGTAGGGAGAAAAGTTCCTGGCTCCTTGAATGCCGTTCCTGGAGACACTGCGATCAATGTGGGAGATATGTCAAGATGTGTGTTGGTTTTGAGGACGGCTCTCTGGAGAGTCTTAGCAAAGAGGTCACAGGGATAATCAGAGCAATTCTCAGAGACACTGAGAACAAGATGGACAGTTCCCTCCTGGCACTTTCCCTGTAGGAGATACCGCAAGACGTTTCTGTAGATTGGGCACAGCGCTCTGCAGGGTGTTAGCAGAGACTTTCCCCGGACAGTGAAACCCTATGTCAGAGACACTGAGAAGAAGCCCCAATGTTCCCTCCAGGCACTTTCAGTGTGGGTGCCTTCTCCACGTGGTTCCTGGTTTCCCTGCAGCGCTGAAGAGAATGTTAGCAAAGAGGTAACCGGCACAGCGAAAACAGTACTCAAAGAGAGGGAGAGCAAGCTCTCTCTTGGCACTTTGGATGTGGGACATACAGCGAGATGTTTGCTGCTTTTGCGTTTGGCTGTTGGGAGATTTACAGCACAAAGATATCTAGTTGATTTGAAGCAGTTCCGAGAAAGTCTAAACATAATCGCCACTTCTCCCTCCTGGCACTTTCCATGTGGGAGATATAGCAGGATGTATATTGGTTTTGAGGACAACTCAATGGACAGTGTAGGGAGAAAAGTTCCTGGCTCCTTGAATGCCGTTCCTGGAGACACTGCGATCAATGTGGGAGATATGTCAAGATGTGTGTTTGTTTTGAGGACGGCTCTCTGGAGAGTCTTAGCAAAGAGGTCACAGGGATAATCAGAGCAATTCTCAGAGACACTGAGAACAAGATGGACAGTTCCCTCCTGGCACTTTCCCTGTAGGAGATACCGCAAGACGTTTCTGTAGATTGGGCACAGCGCTCTGCAGGGTGTTAGCAGAGACTTTCCCGGGACAGTGAAACCCTATGTCAGAGACACTGAGAAGAAGCCCCAATGTTCCCTCCAGGCACTTTCAGTGTGGGTGCCTTCTCCACGTGGTTCCTGGTTTCCCTGCAGCGCTGAAGAGAATGTTAGCAAAGAGGTAACCGGCACAGCGAAAACAGTACTCAAAGACAGGGAGAGCAAGCTCTCTCTTGGCACTTTGGATGTGGGACATACAGCGAGATGTTTGCTGCTTTTGCGTTTGGCTGTTGGGAGATTTACAGCACAAAGATATCTAGTTGATTTGAAGCAGTTCCGAGAAAGTCTAAACATAATCGCCACTTCTCCCTCCTGGCACTTTCCATGTGGGAGATATAGCAGGATGTATATTGGTTTTGAGGACAACTCAATGGACAGTGTAGGGAGAAAAGTTCCTGGCTCCTTGAATGCCGTTCCTGGAGACACTGCGATCAATGTGGGAGATATGTCAAGATGTGTGTTTGTTTTGAGGACGGCTCTCTGGAGAGTCTTAGCAAAGAGGTCACAGGGATAATCAGAGCAATTCTCAGAGACACTGAGAACAAGATGGACAGTTCCCTCCTGGCACTTTCCCTGTAGGAGATACCGCAAGACGTTTCTGTAGATTGGGCACAGCGCTCTGCAGGGTGTTAGCAGAGACTTTCCCGGGACAGTGAAACCCTATGTCAGAGACACTGAGAAGAAGCCCCAATGTTCCCTCCAGGCACTTTCAGTGTGGGTGCCTTCTCCACGTGGTTCCTGGTTTCCCTGCAGCGCTGAAGAGAATGTTAGCAAAGAGGTAACCGGCACAGCGAAAACAGTACTCAAAGACAGGGAGAGCAAGCTCTCTCTTGGCACTTTGGATGTGGGACATACAGCGAGATGTTTGCTGCTTTTGCGTTTGGCTGTTGGGAGATTTACAGCACAAAGATATCTAGTTGATTTGAAGCAGTTCCGAGAAAGTCTAAACATAATCGCCACTTCTCCCTCCTGGCACTTTCCATGTGGGAGATATAGCAGGATGTATATTGGTTTTGAGGACAACTCAATGGACAGTGTAGGGAGAAAAGTTCCTGGCTCCTTGAATGCCATTCCTGGAGACACTGCGATCAATGAGGGAGATATGTCAAGATGTGTGTTGGTTTTGAGGACGGCTCTCCGGAGAGTCTTAGCAAAGAGGTCACAGGGATAATCAGAGCAATTCTCAGAGACACTGAGAACAAGCTCGACAATTCCCTCCTGGCACTTTCCCTGTAGGAGATACCGCAAGACGTTTCTGTAGATTGGGCACAGCGCTCTGCAGGGTGTTAGCAGAGACTTTCCCGGGACAGTGAAACCCTATGTCAGAGACACTGAGAAGAAGCCCCAATGTTCCCTCCAGGCACTTTCAGTGTGGGTGCCTTCTCCACGTGGTTCCTGGTTTCCCTGCAGCGCTGAAGAGAATGTTAGCAAAGAGGTAACCGGCACAGCGAAAACAGTACTCAAAGACAGGGAGAGCAAGCTCTCTCTTGGCACTTTGGATGTGGGACATACAGCGAGATGTTTGCTGCTTTTGCGTTTGGCTGTTGGGAGATTTACAGCACAAAGATATCTAGTTGATTTGAAGCAGTTCCGAGGAAGTCTAAACATAATCCCCACTTCTCCCTCCTGGCACTTTCCATGTGGGAGATATAGCAGGATGTATATTGGTTTTGAGGACAACTCAATGGACAGTGTAGGGAGAAAAGTTCCTGGCTCCTTGAATGCCGTTCCTGGAGACACTGCGATCAATGAGGGAGATATGTCAAGATGTGTGTTGGTTTTGAGGACGGCTCTCTGGAGAGTCTTAGCAAAGAGGTCACAGGGATAATCAGAGCAATTCTCAGAGACACTGAGAACAAGCTCGACAATTCCCTCCTGGCACTTTCCCTGTAGGAGATACCGCAAGACGTTTCTGTAGATTGGGCACAGCGCTCTGCAGGGTGTTAGCAGAGACTTTCCCGGGACAGTGAAACCCTATGTCAGAGACACTGAGAAGAAGCCCCAATGTTCCCTCCAGGCACTTTCAGTGTGGGTGCCTTCTCCACGTGGTTCCTGGTTTCCCTGCAGCGCTGAAGAGAATGTTAGCAAAGAGGTAACCGGCACAGCGAAAACAGTACTCAAAGAGAGGGAGAGCAAGCTCTCTCTTGGCACTTTGGATGTGGGACATACAGCGAGATGTTTGCTGCTTTTGCGTTTGGCTGTTGGGAGATTTACAGCACAAAGATATCTAGTTGATTTGAAGCAGTTCCGAGAAAGTCTAAACATAATCGCCACTTCTCCCTCCTGGCACTTTCCATGTGGGAGATATAGCAGGATGTATATTGGTTTTGAGGACAACTCAATGGACAGTGTAGGGAGAAAAGTTCCTGGCTCCTTGAATGCCGTTCCTGGAGACACTGCGATCAATGTGGGAGATATGTCAAGATGTGTGTTGGTTTTGAGGACGGCTCTCTGGAGAGTCTTAGCAAAGAGGTCACAGGGATAATCAGAGCAATTCTCAGAGACACTGAGAACAAGATGGACAGTTCCCTCCTGGCACTTTCCCTGTAGGAGATACCGCAAGACGTTTCTGTAGATTGGGCACAGCGCTCTGCAGGGTGTTAGCAGAGACTTTCCCGGGACAGTGAAACCCTATGTCAGAGACACTGAGAAGAAGCCCCAATGTTCCCTCCAGGCACTTTCAGTGTGGGTGCCTTCTCCACGTGGTTCCTGGTTTCCCTGCAGCGCTGAAGAGAATGTTAGCAAAGAGGTAACCGGCACAGCGAAAACAGTACTCAAAGACAGGGAGAGCAAGCTCTCTCTTGGCACTTTGGATGTGGGACATACAGCGAGATGTTTGCTGCTTTTGCGTTTGGCTGTTGGGAGATTTACAGCACAAAGATATCTAGTTGATTTGAAGCAGTTCCGAGAAAGTCTAAACATAATCGCCACTTCTCCCTCCTGGCACTTTCCATGTGGGAGATATAGCAGGATGTATATTGGTTTTGAGGACAACTCAATGGACAGTGTAGGGAGAAAAGTTCCTGGCTCCTTGAATGCCGTTCCTGGAGACACTGCGATCAATGTGGGAGATATGTCAAGATGTGTGTTGGTTTTGAGGACGGCTCTCTGGAGAGTCTTAGCAAAGAGGTCACAGGGATAATCAGAGCAATTCTCAGAGACACTGAGAACAAGATGGACAGTTCCCTCCTGGCACTTTCCCTGTAGGAGATACCGCAAGACGTTTCTGTAGATTGGGCACAGCGCTCTGCAGGGTGTTAGCAGAGACTTTCCCGGGACAGTGAAACCCTATGTCAGAGACACTGAGAAGAAGCCCCAATGTTCCCTCCAGGCACTTTCAGTGTGGGTGCCTTCTCCACGTGGTTCCTGGTTTCCCTGCAGCGCTGAAGAGAATGTTAGCAAAGAGGTAACCGGCACAGCGAAAACAGTACTCAAAGACAGGGAGAGCAAGCTCTCTCTTGGCACTTTGGATGTGGGACATACAGCGAGATGTTTGCTGCTTTTGCGTTTGGCTGTTGGGAGATTTACAGCACAAAGATATCTAGTTGATTTGAAGCAGTTCCGAGAAAGTCTAAACATAATCGCCACTTCTCCCTCCTGGCACTTTCCATGTGGGAGATATAGCAGGATGTATATTGGTTTTGAGGACAACTCAATGGACAGTGTAGGGAGAAAAGTTCCTGGCTCCTTGAATGCCGTTCCTGGAGACACTGCGATCAATGTGGGAGATATGTCAAGATGTGTGTTGGTTTTGAGGACGGCTCTCTGGAGAGTCTTAGCAAAGAGGTCACAGGGATAATCAGAGCAATTCTCAGAGACACTGAGAACAAGATGGACAGTTCCCTCCTGGCACTTTCCCTGTAGGAGATACCGCAAGACGTTTCTGTAGATTGGGCACAGCGCTCTGCAGGGTGTTAGCAGAGACTTTCCCCGGACAGTGAAACCCTATGTCAGAGACACTGAGAAGAAGCCCCAATGTTCCCTCCAGGCACTTTCAGTGTGGGTGCCTTCTCCACGTGGTTCCTGGTTTCCCTGCAGCGCTGAAGAGAATGTTAGCAAAGAGGTAACCGGCACAGCGAAAACAGTACTCAAAGACAGGGAGAGCAAGCTCTCTCTTGGCACTTTGGATGTGGGACATACAGCGAGATGTTTGCTGCTTTTGCGTTTGGCTGTTGGGAGATTTACAGCACAAAGATATCTAGTTGATTTGAAGCAGTTCCGAGAAAGTCTAAACATAATCGCCACTTCTCCCTCCTGGCACTTTCCATGTGGGAGATATAGCAGGATGTATATTGGTTTTGAGGACAACTCAATGGACAGTGTAGGGAGAAAAGTTCCTGGCTCCTTGAATGCCGTTCCTGGAGACACTGCGATCAATGTGGGAGATATGTCAAGATGTGTGTTGGTTTTGAGGACGGCTCTCTGGAGAGTCTTAGCAAAGAGGTCACAGGGATAATCAGAGCAATTCTCAGAGACACTGAGAACAAGATGGACAGTTCCCTCCTGGCACTTTCCCTGTAGGAGATACCGCAAGACGTTTCTGTAGATTGGGCACAGCGCTCTGCAGGGTGTTAGCAGAGACTTTCCCGGGACAGTGAAACCCTATGTCAGAGACACTGAGAAGAAGCCCCAATGTTCCCTCCAGGCACTTTCAGTGTGGGTGCCTTCTCCACGTGGTTCCTGGTTTCCCTGCAGCGCTGAAGAGAATGTTAGCAAAGAGGTAACCGGCACAGCGAAAACAGTACTCAAAGACAGGGAGAGCAAGCTCTCTCTTGGCACTTTGGATGTGGGACATACAGCGAGATGTTTGCTGCTTTTGCGTTTGGCTGTTGGGAGATTTACAGCACAAAGATATCTAGTTGATTTGAAGCAGTTCCGAGAAAGTCTAAACATAATCGCCACTTCTCCCTCCTGGCACTTTCCATGTGGGAGATATAGCAGGATGTATATTGGTTTTGAGGACAACTCAATGGACAGTGTAGGGAGAAAAGTTCCTGGCTCCTTGAATGCCGTTCCTGGAGACACTGCGATCAATGTGGGAGATATGTCAAGATGTGTGTTGGTTTTGAGGACGGCTCTCTGGAGAGTCTTAGCAAAGAGGTCACAGGGATAATCAGAGCAATTCTCAGAGACACTGAGAACAAGATGGACAGTTCCCTCCTGGCACTTTCCCTGTAGGAGATACCGCAAGACGTTTCTGTAGATTGGGCACAGCGCTCTGCAGGGTGTTAGCAGAGACTTTCCCCGGACAGTGAAACCCTATGTCAGAGACACTGAGAAGAAGCCCCAATGTTCCCTCCAGGCACTTTCAGTGTGGGTGCCTTCTCCACGTGGTTCCTGGTTTCCCTGCAGCGCTGAAGAGAATGTTAGCAAAGAGGTAACCGGCACAGCGAAAACAGTACTCAAAGAGAGGGAGAGCAAGCTCTCTCTTGGCACTTTGGATGTGGGACATACAGCGAGATGTTTGCTGCTTTTGCGTTTGGCTGTTGGGAGATTTACAGCACAAAGATATCTAGTTGATTTGAAGCAGTTCCGAGAAAGTCTAAACATAATCGCCACTTCTCCCTCCTGGCACTTTCCATGTGGGAGATATAGCAGGATGTATATTGGTTTTGAGGACAACTCAATGGACAGTGTAGGGAGAAAAGTTCCTGGCTCCTTGAATGCCGTTCCTGGAGACACTGCGATCAATGTGGGAGATATGTCAAGATGTGTGTTTGTTTTGAGGACGGCTCTCTGGAGAGTCTTAGCAAAGAGGTCACAGGGATAATCAGAGCAATTCTCAGAGACACTGAGAACAAGATGGACAGTTCCCTCCTGGCACTTTCCCTGTAGGAGATACCGCAAGACGTTTCTGTAGATTGGGCACAGCGCTCTGCAGGGTGTTAGCAGAGACTTTCCCGGGACAGTGAAACCCTATGTCAGAGACACTGAGAAGAAGCCCCAATGTTCCCTCCAGGCACTTTCAGTGTGGGTGCCTTCTCCACGTGGTTCCTGGTTTCCCTGCAGCGCTGAAGAGAATGTTAGCAAAGAGGTAACCGGCACAGCGAAAACAGTACTCAAAGACAGGGAGAGCAAGCTCTCTCTTGGCACTTTGGATGTGGGACATACAGCGAGATGTTTGCTGCTTTTGCGTTTGGCTGTTGGGAGATTTACAGCACAAAGATATCTAGTTGATTTGAAGCAGTTCCGAGAAAGTCTAAACATAATCGCCACTTCTCCCTCCTGGCACTTTCCATGTGGGAGATATAGCAGGATGTATATTGGTTTTGAGGACAACTCAATGGACAGTGTAGGGAGAAAAGTTCCTGGCTCCTTGAATGCCGTTCCTGGAGACACTGCGATCAATGTGGGAGATATGTCAAGATGTGTGTTTGTTTTGAGGACGGCTCTCTGGAGAGTCTTAGCAAAGAGGTCACAGGGATAATCAGAGCAATTCTCAGAGACACTGAGAACAAGCTCGACAGTTCCCTCCTGGCACTTTCCCTGTAGGAGATACCGCAAGACGTTTCTGTAGATTGGGCACAGCGCTCTGCAGGGTGTTAGCAGAGACTTTCCCGGGACAGTGAAACCCTATGTCAGAGACACTGAGAAGAAGCCCCAATGTTCCCTCCAGGCACTTTCAGTGTGGGTGCCTTCTCCACGTGGTTCCTGGTTTCCCTGCAGCGCTGAAGAGAATGTTAGCAAAGAGGTAACCGGCACAGCGAAAACAGTACTCAAAGACAGGGAGAGCAAGCTCTCTCTTGGCACTTTGGATGTGGGACATACAGCGAGATGTTTGCTGTTTTTGCGTTTGGCTGTTGGGAGATTTACAGCACAAAGATATCTAGTTGATTTGAAGCAGTTCCGAGAAAGTCTAAACATAATCGCCACTTCTCCCTCCTGGCACTTTCCATGTGGGAGATATAGCAGGATGTATATTGGTTTTGAGGACAACTCAATGGACAGTGTAGGGAGAAAAGTTCCTGGCTCCTTGAATGCCGTTCCTGGAGACACTGCGATCAATGAGGGAGATATGTCAAGATGTGTGTTGGTTTTGAGGACGGCTCTCTGGAGAGTCTTAGCAAAGAGGTCACAGGGATAATCAGAGCAATTCTCAGAGACACTGAGAACAAGATGGACAGTTCCCTCCTGGCACTTTCCCTGTAGGAGATACCGCAAGACGTTTCTGTAGATTGGGCACAGCGCTCTGCAGGGTGTTAGCAGAGACTTTCCCGGGACAGTGAAACCCTATGTCAGAGACACTGAGAAGAAGCCCCAATGTTCCCTCCAGGCACTTTCAGTGTGGGTGCCTTCTCCACGTGGTTCCTGGTTTCCCTGCAGCGCTGAAGAGAATGTTAGCAAAGAGGTAACCGGCACAGCGAAAACAGTACTCAAAGACAGGGAGAGCAAGCTCTCTCTTGGCACTTTGGATGTGGGACATACAGCGAGATGTTTGCTGCTTTTGCGTTTGGCTGTTGGGAGATTTACAGCACAAAGATATCTAGTTGATTTGAAGCAGTTCCGAGAAAGTCTAAACATAATCGCCACTTCTCCCTCCTGGCACTTTCCATGTGGGAGATATAGCAGGATGTATATTGGTTTTGAGGACAACTCAATGGACAGTGTAGGGAGAAAAGTTCCTGGCTCCTTGAATGCCGTTCCTGGAGACACTGCGATCAATGTGGGAGATATGTCAAGATGTGTGTTGGTTTTGAGGACGGCTCTCTGGAGAGTCTTAGCAAAGAGGTCACAGGGATAATCAGAGCAATTCTCAGAGACACTGAGAACAAGATGGACAGTTCCCTCCTGGCACTTTCCCTGTAGGAGATACCGCAAGACGTTTCTGTAGATTGGGCACAGCGCTCTGCAGGGTGTTAGCAGAGACTTTCCCGGGACAGTGAAACCCTATGTCAGAGACACTGAGAAGAAGCCCCAATGTTCCCTCCAGGCACTTTCAGTGTGGGTGCCTTCTCCACGTGGTTCCTGGTTTCCCTGCAGCGCTGAAGAGAATGTTAGCAAAGAGGTAACCGGCACAGCGAAAACAGTACTCAAAGACAGGGAGAGCAAGCTCTCTCTTGGCACTTTGGATGTGGGACATACAGCGAGATGTTTGCTGCTTTTGCGTTTGGCTGTTGGGAGATTTACAGCACAAAGATATCTAGTTGATTTGAAGCAGTTCCGAGAAAGTCTAAACATAATCGCCACTTCTCCCTCCTGGCACTTTCCATGTGGGAGATATAGCAGGATGTATATTGGTTTTGAGGACAACTCAATGGACAGTGTAGGGAGAAAAGTTCCTGGCTCCTTGAATGCCATTCCTGGAGACACTGCGATCAATGAGGGAGATATGTCAAGATGTGTGTTTGTTTTGAGGACGGCTCTCCGGAGAGTCTTAGCAAAGAGGTCACAGGGATAATCAGAGCAATTCTCAGAGACACTGAGAACAAGCTCGACAATTCCCTCCTGGCACTTTCCCTGTAGGAGATACCGCAAGACGTTTCTGTAGATTGGGCACAGCGCTCTGCAGGGTGTTAGCAGAGACTTTCCCGGGACAGTGAAACCCTATGTCAGAGACACTGAGAAGAAGCCCCAATGTTCCCTCCAGGCACTTTCAGTGTGGGTGCCTTCTCCACGTGGTTCCTGGTTTCCCTGCAGCGCTGAAGAGAATGTTAGCAAAGAGGTAACCGGCACAGCGAAAACAGTACTCAAAGACAGGGAGAGCAAGCTCTCTCTTGGCACTTTGGATGTGGGACATACAGCGAGATGTTTGCTGCTTTTGCGTTTGGCTGTTGGGAGATTTACAGCACAAAGATATCTAGTTGATTTGAAGCAGTTCCGAGGAAGTCTAAACATAATCGCCACTTCTCCCTCCTGGCACTTTCCATGTGGGAGATATAGCAGGATGTATATTGGTTTTGAGGACAACTCAATGGACAGTGTAGGGAGAAAAGTTCCTGGCTCCTTGAATGCCGTTCCTGGAGACACTGCGATCAATGAGGGAGATATGTCAAGATGTGTGTTGGTTTTGAGGACGGCTCTCTGGAGAGTCTTAGCAAAGAGGTCACAGGGATAATCAGAGCAATTCTCAGAGACACTGAGAACAAGATGGACAGTTCCCTCCTGGCACTTTCCCTGTAGGAGATACCGCAAGACGTTTCTGTAGATTGGGCACAGCGCTCTGCAGGGTGTTAGCAGAGACTTTCCCGGGACAGTGAAACCCTATGTCAGAGACACTGAGAAGAAGCCCCAATGTTCCCTCCAGGCACTTTCAGTGTGGGTGCCTTCTCCACGTGGTTCCTGGTTTCCCTGCAGCGCTGAAGAGAATGTTAGCAAAGAGGTAACCGGCACAGCGAAAACAGTACTCAAAGACAGGGAGAGCAAGCTCTCTCTTGGCACTTTGGATGTGGGACATACAGCGAGATGTTTGCTGCTTTTGCGTTTGGCTGTTGGGAGATTTACAGCACAAAGATATCTAGTTGATTTGAAGCAGTTCCGAGAAAGTCTAAACATAATCGCCACTTCTCCCTCCTGGCACTTTCCATGTGGGAGATATAGCAGGATGTATATTGGTTTTGAGGACAACTCAATGGACAGTGTAGGGAGAAAAGTTCCTGGCTCCTTGAATGCCGTTCCTGGAGACACTGCGATCAATGTGGGAGATATGTCAAGATGTGTGTTGGTTTTGAGGACGGCTCTCTGGAGAGTCTTAGCAAAGAGGTCACAGGGATAATCAGAGCAATTCTCAGAGACACTGAGAACAAGATGGACAGTTCCCTCCTGGCACTTTCCCTGTAGGAGATACCGCAAGACGTTTCTGTAGATTGGGCACAGCGCTCTGCAGGGTGTTAGCAGAGACTTTCCCCGGACAGTGAAACCCTATGTCAGAGACACTGAGAAGAAGCCCCAATGTTCCCTCCAGGCACTTTCAGTGTGGGTGCCTTCTCCACGTGGTTCCTGGTTTCCCTGCAGCGCTGAAGAGAATGTTAGCAAAGAGGTAACCGGCACAGCGAAAACAGTACTCAAAGACAGGGAGAGAAAGCTCTCTCTTGGCACTTTGGATGTGGGACATACAGCGAGATGTTTGCTGCTTTTGCGTTTGGCTGTTGGGAGATTTACAGCACAAAGATATCTAGTTGATTTGAAGCAGTTCCGAGAAAGTCTAAACATAATCGCCACTTCTCCCTCCTGGCACTTTCCATGTGGGAGATATAGCAGGATGTATATTGGTTTTGAGGACAACTCAATGGACAGTGTAGGGAGAAAAGTTCCTGGCTCCTTGAATGCCGTTCCTGGAGACACTGCGATCAATGTGGGAGATATGTCAAGATGTGTGTTTGTTTTGAGGACGGCTCTCTGGAGAGTCTTAGCAAAGAGGTCACAGGGATAATCAGAGCAATTCTCAGAGACACTGAGAACAAGATGGACAGTTCCCTCCTGGCACTTTCCCTGTAGGAGATACCGCAAGACGTTTCTGTAGATTGGGCACAGCGCTCTGCAGGGTGTTAGCAGAGACTTTCCCGGGACAGTGAAACCCTATGTCAGAGACACTGAGAAGAAGCCCCAATGTTCCCTCCAGGCACTTTCAGTGTGGGTGCCTTCTCCACGTGGTTCCTGGTTTCCCTGCAGCGCTGAAGAGAATGTTAGCAAAGAGGTAACCGGCACAGCGAAAACAGTACTCAAAGACAGGGAGAGCAAGCTCTCTCTTGGCACTTTGGATGTGGGACATACAGCGAGATGTTTGCTGCTTTTGCGTTTGGCTGTTGGGAGATTTACAGCACAAAGATATCTAGTTGATTTGAAGCAGTTCCGAGAAAGTCTAAACATAATCGCCACTTCTCCCTCCTGGCACTTTCCATGTGGGAGATATAGCAGGATGTATATTGGTTTTGAGGACAACTCAATGGACAGTGTAGGGAGAAAAGTTCCTGGCTCCTTGAATGCCGTTCCTGGAGACACTGCGATCAATGTGGGAGATATGTCAAGATGTGTGTTTGTTTTGAGGACGGCTCTCTGGAGAGTCTTAGCAAAGAGGTCACAGGGATAATCAGAGCAATTCTCAGAGACACTGAGAACAAGATGGACAGTTCCCTCCTGGCACTTTCCCTGTAGGAGATACCGCAAGACGTTTCTGTAGATTGGGCACAGCGCTCTGCAGGGTGTTAGCAGAGACTTTCCCGGGACAGTGAAACCCTATGTCAGAGACACTGAGAAGAAGCCCCAATGTTCCCTCCAGGCACTTTCAGTGTGGGTGCCTTCTCCACGTGGTTCCTGGTTTCCCTGCAGCGCTGAAGAGAATGTTAGCAAAGAGGTAACCGGCACAGCGAAAACAGTACTCAAAGACAGGGAGAGCAAGCTCTCTCTTGGCACTTTGGATGTGGGACATACAGCGAGATGTTTGCTGCTTTTGCGTTTGGCTGTTGGGAGATTTACAGCACAAAGATATCTAGTTGATTTGAAGCAGTTCCGAGAAAGTCTAAACATAATCGCCACTTCTCCCTCCTGGCACTTTCCATGTGGGAGATATAGCAGGATGTATATTGGTTTTGAGGACAACTCAATGGACAGTGTAGGGAGAAAAGTTCCTGGCTCCTTGAATGCCATTCCTGGAGACACTGCGATCAATGAGGGAGATATGTCAAGATGTGTGTTGGTTTTGAGGACGGCTCTCCGGAGAGTCTTAGCAAAGAGGTCACAGGGATAATCAGAGCAATTCTCAGAGACACTGAGAACAAGCTCGACAATTCCCTCCTGGCACTTTCCCTGTAGGAGATACCGCAAGACGTTTCTGTAGATTGGGCACAGCGCTCTGCAGGGTGTTAGCAGAGACTTTCCCGGGACAGTGAAACCCTATGTCAGAGACACTGAGAAGAAGCCCCAATGTTCCCTCCAGGCACTTTCAGTGTGGGTGCCTTCTCCACGTGGTTCCTGGTTTCCCTGCAGCGCTGAAGAGAATGTTAGCAAAGAGGTAACCGGCACAGCGAAAACAGTACTCAAAGACAGGGAGAGCAAGCTCTCTCTTGGCACTTTGGATGTGGGACATACAGCGAGATGTTTGCTGCTTTTGCGTTTGGCTGTTGGGAGATTTACAGCACAAAGATATCTAGTTGATTTGAAGCAGTTCCGAGGAAGTCTAAACATAATCCCCACTTCTCCCTCCTGGCACTTTCCATGTGGGAGATATAGCAGGATGTATATTGGTTTTGAGGACAACTCAATGGACAGTGTAGGGAGAAAAGTTCCTGGCTCCTTGAATGCCGTTCCTGGAGACACTGCGATCAATGAGGGAGATATGTCAAGATGTGTGTTGGTTTTGAGGACGGCTCTCTGGAGAGTCTTAGCAAAGAGGTCACAGGGATAATCAGAGCAATTCTCAGAGACACTGAGAACAAGCTCGACAATTCCCTCCTGGCACTTTCCCTGTAGGAGATACCGCAAGACGTTTCTGTAGATTGGGCACAGCGCTCTGCAGGGTGTTAGCAGAGACTTTCCCGGGACAGTGAAACCCTATGTCAGAGACACTGAGAAGAAGCCCCAATGTTCCCTCCAGGCACTTTCAGTGTGGGTGCCTTCTCCACGTGGTTCCTGGTTTCCCTGCAGCGCTGAAGAGAATGTTAGCAAAGAGGTAACCGGCACAGCGAAAACAGTACTCAAAGACAGGGAGAGCAAGCTCTCTCTTGGCACTTTGGATGTGGGACATACAGCGAGATGTTTGCTGCTTTTGCGTTTGGCTGTTGGGAGATTTACAGCACAAAGATATCTAGTTGATTTGAAGCAGTTCCGAGAAAGTCTAAACATAATCGCCACTTCTCCCTCCTGGCACTTTCCATGTGGGAGATATAGCAGGATGTATATTGGTTTTGAGGACAACTCAATGGACAGTGTAGGGAGAAAAGTTCCTGGCTCCTTGAATGCCGTTCCTGGAGACACTGCGATCAATGTGGGAGATATGTCAAGATGTGTGTTGGTTTTGAGGACGGCTCTCTGGAGAGTCTTAGCAAAGAGGTCACAGGGATAATCAGAGCAATTCTCAGAGACACTGAGAACAAGATGGACAGTTCCCTCCTGGCACTTTCCCTGTAGGAGATACCGCAAGACGTTTCTGTAGATTGGGCACAGCGCTCTGCAGGGTGTTAGCAGAGACTTTCCCGGGACAGTGAAACCCTATGTCAGAGACACTGAGAAGAAGCCCCAATGTTCCCTCCAGGCACTTTCAGTGTGGGTGCCTTCTCCACGTGGTTCCTGGTTTCCCTGCAGCGCTGAAGAGAATGTTAGCAAAGAGGTAACCGGCACAGCGAAAACAGTACTCAAAGACAGGGAGAGCAAGCTCTCTCTTGGCACTTTGGATGTGGGACATACAGCGAGATGTTTGCTGCTTTTGCGTTTGGCTGTTGGGAGATTTACAGCACAAAGATATCTAGTTGATTTGAAGCAGTTCCGAGAAAGTCTAAACATAATCGCCACTTCTCCCTCCTGGCACTTTCCATGTGGGAGATATAGCAGGATGTATATTGGTTTTGAGGACAACTCAATGGACAGTGTAGGGAGAAAAGTTCCTGGCTCCCTGAATGCCATTCCTGGAGACACTGCGATCAATGAGGGAGATATGTCAAGATGTGTGTTGGTTTTGAGGACGGCTCTCCGGAGAGTCTTAGCAAAGAGGTCACAGGGATAATCAGAGCAATTCTCAGAGACACTGAGAACAAGCTCGACAATTCCCTCCTGGCACTTTCCCTGTAGGAGATACCGCAAGACGTTTCTGTAGATTGGGCACAGCGCTCTGCAGGGTGTTAGCAGAGACTTTCCCCGGACAGTGAAACCCTATGTCAGAGACACTGAGAAGAAGCCCCAATGTTCCCTCCAGGCACTTTCAGTGTGGGTGCCTTCTCCACGTGGTTCCTGGTTTCCCTGCAGCGCTGAAGAGAATGTTAGCAAAGAGGTAACCGGCACAGCGAAAACAGTACTCAAAGAGAGGGAGAGCAAGCTCTCTCTTGGCACTTTGGATGTGGGACATACAGCGAGATGTTTGCTGCTTTTGCGTTTGGCTGTTGGGAGATTTACAGCACAAAGATATCTAGTTGATTTGAAGCAGTTCCGAGAAAGTCTAAACATAATCGCCACTTCTCCCTCCTGGCACTTTCCATGTGGGAGATATAGCAGGATGTATATTGGTTTTGAGGACAACTCAATGGACAGTGTAGGGAGAAAAGTTCCTGGCTCCTTGAATGCCGTTCCTGGAGACACTGCGATCAATGTGGGAGATATGTCAAGATGTGTGTTTGTTTTGAGGACGGCTCTCTGGAGAGTCTTAGCAAAGAGGTCACAGGGATAATCAGAGCAATTCTCAGAGACACTGAGAACAAGATGGACAGTTCCCTCCTGGCACTTTCCCTGTAGGAGATACCGCAAGACGTTTCTGTAGATTGGGCACAGCGCTCTGCAGGGTGTTAGCAGAGACTTTCCCGGGACAGTGAAACCCTATGTCAGAGACACTGAGAAGAAGCCCCAATGTTCCCTCCAGGCACTTTCAGTGTGGGTGCCTTCTCCACGTGGTTCCTGGTTTCCCTGCAGCGCTGAAGAGAATGTTAGCAAAGAGGTAACCGGCACAGCGAAAACAGTACTCAAAGACAGGGAGAGCAAGCTCTCTCTTGGCACTTTGGATGTGGGACATACAGCGAGATGTTTGCTGCTTTTGCGTTTGGCTGTTGGGAGATTTACAGCACAAAGATATCTAGTTGATTTGAAGCAGTTCCGAGAAAGTCTAAACATAATCGCCACTTCTCCCTCCTGGCACTTTCCATGTGGGAGATATAGCAGGATGTATATTGGTTTTGAGGACAACTCAATGGACAGTGTAGGGAGAAAAGTTCCTGGCTCCTTGAATGCCGTTCCTGGAGACACTGCGATCAATGTGGGAGATATGTCAAGATGTGTGTTTGTTTTGAGGACGGCTCTCTGGAGAGTCTTAGCAAAGAGGTCACAGGGATAATCAGAGCAATTCTCAGAGACACTGAGAACAAGATGGACAGTTCCCTCCTGGCACTTTCCCTGTAGGAGATACCGCAAGACGTTTCTGTAGATTGGGCACAGCGCTCTGCAGGGTGTTAGCAGAGACTTTCCCGGGACAGTGAAACCCTATGTCAGAGACACTGAGAAGAAGCCCCAATGTTCCCTCCAGGCACTTTCAGTGTGGGTGCCTTCTCCACGTGGTTCCTGGTTTCCCTGCAGCGCTGAAGAGAATGTTAGCAAAGAGGTAACCGGCACAGCGAAAACAGTACTCAAAGAGAGGGAGAGCAAGCTCTCTCTTGGCACTTTGGATGTGGGACATACAGCGAGATGTTTGCTGCTTTTGCGTTTGGCTGTTGGGAGATTTACAGCACAAAGATATCTAGTTGATTTGAAGCAGTTCCGAGAAAGTCTAAACATAATCGCCACTTCTCCCTCCTGGCACTTTCCATGTGGGAGATATAGCAGGATGTATATTGGTTTTGAGGACAACTCAATGGACAGTGTAGGGAGAAAAGTTCCTGGCTCCTTGAATGCCATTCCTGGAGACACTGCGATCAATGAGGGAGATATGTCAAGATGTGTGTTGGTTTTGAGGACGGCTCTCCGGAGAGTCTTAGCAAAGAGGTCACAGGGATAATCAGAGCAATTCTCAGAGACACTGAGAACAAGCTCGACAATTCCCTCCTGGCACTTTCCCTGTAGGAGATACCGCAAGACGTTTCTGTAGATTGGGCACAGCGCTCTGCAGGGTGTTAGCAGAGACTTTCCCGGGACAGCGAAACCCTATGTCAGAGACACTGAGAAGAAGCCCCAATGTTCCCTCCAGGCACTTTCAGTGTGGGTGCCTTCTCCACGTGGTTCCTGGTTTCCCTGCAGCGCTGAAGAGAATGTTAGCAAAGAGGTAACCGGCACAGCGAAAACAGTACTCAAAGACAGGGAGAGCAAGCTCTCTCTTGGCACTTTGGATGTGGGACATACAGCGAGATGTTTGCTGCTTTTGCGTTTGGCTGTTGGGAGATTTACAGCACAAAGATATCTAGTTGATTTGAAGCAGTTCCGAGGAAGTCTAAACATAATCGCCACTTCTCCCTCCTGGCACTTTCCATGTGGGAGATATAGCAGGATGTATATTGGTTTTGAGGACAACTCAATGGACAGTGTAGGGAGAAAAGTTCCTGGCTCCTTGAATGCCGTTCCTGGAGACACTGCGATCAATGAGGGAGATATGTCAAGATGTGTGTTGGTTTTGAGGACGGCTCTCTGGAGAGTCTTAGCAAAGAGGTCACAGGGATAATCAGAGCAATTCTCAGAGACACTGAGAACAAGCTCGACAATTCCCTCCTGGCACTTTCCCTGTAGGAGATACCGCAAGACGTTTCTGTAGATTGGGCACAGCGCTCTGCAGGGTGTTAGCAGAGACTTTCCCGGGACAGTGAAACCCTATGTCAGAGACACTGAGAAGAAGCCCCAATGTTCCCTCCAGGCACTTTCAGTGTGGGTGCCTTCTCCACGTGGTTCCTGGTTTCCCTGCAGCGCTGAAGAGAATGTTAGCAAAGAGGTAACCGGCACAGCGAAAACAGTACTCAAAGAGAGGGAGAGCAAGCTCTCTCTTGGCACTTTGGATGTGGGACATACAGCGAGATGTTTGCTGCTTTTGCGTTTGGCTGTTGGGAGATTTACAGCACAAAGATATCTAGTTGATTTGAAGCAGTTCCGAGAAAGTCTAAACATAATCGCCACTTCTCCCTCCTGGCACTTTCCATGTGGGAGATATAGCAGGATGTATATTGGTTTTGAGGACAACTCAATGGACAGTGTAGGGAGAAAAGTTCCTGGCTCCTTGAATGCCGTTCCTGGAGACACTGCGATCAATGTGGGAGATATGTCAAGATGTGTGTTGGTTTTGAGGACGGCTCTCTGGAGAGTCTTAGCAAAGAGGTCACAGGGATAATCAGAGCAATTCTCAGAGACACTGAGAACAAGATGGACAGTTCCCTCCTGGCACTTTCCCTGTAGGAGATACCGCAAGACGTTTCTGTAGATTGGGCACAGCGCTCTGCAGGGTGTTAGCAGAGACTTTCCCCGGACAGTGAAACCCTATGTCAGAGACACTGAGAAGAAGCCCCAATGTTCCCTCCAGGCACTTTCAGTGTGGGTGCCTTCTCCACGTGGTTCCTGGTTTCCCTGCAGCGCTGAAGAGAATGTTAGCAAAGAGGTAACCGGCACAGCGAAAACAGTACTCAAAGACAGGGAGAGCAAGCTCTCTCTTGGCACTTTGGATGTGGGACATACAGCGAGATGTTTGCTGCTTTTGCGTTTGGCTGTTGGGAGATTTACAGCACAAAGATATCTAGTTGATTTGAAGCAGTTCCGAGAAAGTCTAAACATAATCGCCACTTCTCCCTCCTGGCACTTTCCATGTGGGAGATATAGCAGGATGTATATTGGTTTTGAGGACAACTCAATGGACAGTGTAGGGAGAAAAGTTCCTGGCTCCTTGAATGCCGTTCCTGGAGACACTGCGATCAATGTGGGAGATATGTCAAGATGTGTGTTTGTTTTGAGGACGGCTCTCTGGAGAGTCTTAGCAAAGAGGTCACAGGGATAATCAGAGCAATTCTCAGAGACACTGAGAACAAGATGGACAGTTCCCTCCTGGCACTTTCCCTGTAGGAGATACCGCAAGACGTTTCTGTAGATTGGGCACAGCGCTCTGCAGGGTGTTAGCAGAGACTTTCCCGGGACAGTGAAACCCTATGTCAGAGACACTGAGAAGAAGCCCCAATGTTCCCTCCAGGCACTTTCAGTGTGGGTGCCTTCTCCACGTGGTTCCTGGTTTCCCTGCAGCGCTGAAGAGAATGTTAGCAAAGAGGTAACCGGCACAGCGAAAACAGTACTCAAAGACAGGGAGAGCAAGCTCTCTCTTGGCACTTTGGATGTGGGACATACAGCGAGATGTTTGCTGCTTTTGCGTTTGGCTGTTGGGAGATTTACAGCACAAAGATATCTAGTTGATTTGAAGCAGTTCCGAGAAAGTCTAAACATAATCGCCACTTCTCCCTCCTGGCACTTTCCATGTGGGAGATATAGCAGGATGTATATTGGTTTTGAGGACAACTCAATGGACAGTGTAGGGAGAAAAGTTCCTGGCTCCTTGAATGCCATTCCTGGAGACACTGCGATCAATGAGGGAGATATGTCAAGATGTGTGTTGGTTTTGAGGACGGCTCTCCGGAGAGTCTTAGCAAAGAGGTCACAGGGATAATCAGAGCAATTCTCAGAGACACTGAGAACAAGCTCGACAATTCCCTCCTGGCACTTTCCCTGTAGGAGATACCGCAAGACGTTTCTGTAGATTGGGCACAGCGCTCTGCAGGGTGTTAGCAGAGACTTTCCCGGGACAGTGAAACCCTATGTCAGAGACACTGAGAAGAAGCCCCAATGTTCCCTCCAGGCACTTTCAGTGTGGGTGCCTTCTCCACGTGGTTCCTGGTTTCCCTGCAGCGCTGAAGAGAATGTTAGCAAAGAGGTAACCGGCACAGCGAAAACAGTACTCAAAGACAGGGAGAGCAAGCTCTCTCTTGGCACTTTGGATGTGGGACATACAGCGAGATGTTTGCTGCTTTTGCGTTTGGCTGTTGGGAGATTTACAGCACAAAGATATCTAGTTGATTTGAAGCAGTTCCGAGAAAGTCTAAACATAATCGCCACTTCTCCCTCCTGGCACTTTCCATGTGGGAGATATAGCAGGATGTATATTGGTTTTGAGGACAACTCAATGGACAGTGTAGGGAGAAAAGTTCCTGGCTCCTTGAATGCCATTCCTGGAGACACTGCGATCAATGAGGGAGATATGTCAAGATGTGTGTTGGTTTTGAGGACGGCTCTCCGGAGAGTCTTAGCAAAGAGGTCACAGGGATAATCAGAGCAATTCTCAGAGACACTGAGAACAAGCTCGACAATTCCCTCCTGGCACTTTCCCTGTAGGAGATACCGCAAGACGTTTCTGTAGATTGGGCACAGCGCTCTGCAGGGTGTTAGCAGAGACTTTCCCGGGACAGTGAAACCCTATGTCAGAGACACTGAGAAGAAGCCCCAATGTTCCCTCCAGGCACTTTCAGTGTGGGTGCCTTCTCCACGTGGTTCCTGGTTTCCCTGCAGCGCTGAAGAGAATGTTAGCAAAGAGGTAACCGGCACAGCGAAAACAGTACTCAAAGACAGGGAGAGCAAGCTCTCTCTTGGCACTTTGGATGTGGGACATACAGCGAGATGTTTGCTGCTTTTGCGTTTGGCTGTTGGGAGATTTACAGCACAAAGATATCTAGTTGATTTGAAGCAGTTCCGAGGAAGTCTAAACATAATCCCCACTTCTCCCTCCTGGCACTTTCCATGTGGGAGATATAGCAGGATGTATATTGGTTTTGAGGACAACTCAATGGACAGTGTAGGGAGAAAAGTTCCTGGCTCCTTGAATGCCGTTCCTGGAGACACTGCGATCAATGAGGGAGATATGTCAAGATGTGTGTTGGTTTTGAGGACGGCTCTCTGGAGAGTCTTAGCAAAGAGGTCACAGGGATAATCAGAGCAATTCTCAGAGACACTGAGAACAAGCTCGACAATTCCCTCCTGGCACTTTCCCTGTAGGAGATACCGCAAGACGTTTCTGTAGATTGGGCACAGCGCTCTGCAGGGTGTTAGCAGAGACTTTCCCGGGACAGTGAAACCCTATGTCAGAGACACTGAGAAGAAGCCCCAATGTTCCCTCCAGGCACTTTCAGTGTGGGTGCCTTCTCCACGTGGTTCCTGGTTTCCCTGCAGCGCTGAAGAGAATGTTAGCAAAGAGGTAACCGGCACAGCGAAAACAGTACTCAAAGACAGGGAGAGCAAGCTCTCTCTTGGCACTTTGGATGTGGGACATACAGCGAGATGTTTGCTGCTTTTGCGTTTGGCTGTTGGGAGATTTACAGCACAAAGATATCTAGTTGATTTGAAGCAGTTCCGAGAAAGTCTAAACATAATCGCCACTTCTCCCTCCTGGCACTTTCCATGTGGGAGATATAGCAGGATGTATATTGGTTTTGAGGACAACTCAATGGACAGTGTAGGGAGAAAAGTTCCTGGCTCCTTGAATGCCGTTCCTGGAGACACTGCGATCAATGTGGGAGATATGTCAAGATGTGTGTTGGTTTTGAGGACGGCTCTCTGGAGAGTCTTAGCAAAGAGGTCACAGGGATAATCAGAGCAATTCTCAGAGACACTGAGAACAAGCTCGACAGTTCCCTCCTGGCACTTTCCCTGTAGGAGATACCGCAAGACGTTTCTGTAGATTGGGCACAGCGCTCTGCAGGGTGTTAGCAGAGACTTTCCCGGGACAGTGAAACCCTATGTCAGAGACACTGAGAAGAAGCCCCAATGTTCCCTCCAGGCACTTTCAGTGTGGGTGCCTTCTCCACGTGGTTCCTGGTTTCCCTGCAGCGCTGAAGAGAATGTTAGCAAAGAGGTAACCGGCACAGCGAAAACAGTACTCAAAGACAGGGAGAGCAAGCTCTCTCTTGGCACTTTGGATGTGGGACATACAGCGAGATGTTTGCTGCTTTTGCGTTTGGCTGTTGGGAGATTTACAGCACAAAGATATCTAGTTGATTTGAAGCAGTTCCGAGAAAGTCTAAACATAATCGCCACTTCTCCCTCCTGGCACTTTCCATGTGGGAGATATAGCAGGATGTATATTGGTTTTGAGGACAACTCAATGGACAGTGTAGGGAGAAAAGTTCCTGGCTCCTTGAATGCCGTTCCTGGAGACACTGCGATCAATGTGGGAGATATGTCAAGATGTGTGTTGGTTTTGAGGACGGCTCTCTGGAGAGTCTTAGCAAAGAGGTCACAGGGATAATCAGAGCAATTCTCAGAGACACTGAGAACAAGCTCGACAGTTCCCTCCTGGCACTTTCCCTGTAGGAGATACCGCAAGACGTTTCTGTAGATTGGGCACAGCGCTCTGCAGGGTGTTAGCAGAGACTTTCCCGGGACAGTGAAACCCTATGTCAGAGACACTGAGAAGAAGCCCCAATGTTCCCTCCAGGCACTTTCAGTGTGGGTGCCTTCTCCACGTGGTTCCTGGTTTCCCTGCAGCGCTGAAGAGAATGTTAGCAAAGAGGTAACCGGCACAGCGAAAACAGTACTCAAAGAGAGGGAGAGCAAGCTCTCTCTTGGCACTTTGGATGTGGGACATACAGCGAGATGTTTGCTGCTTTTGCGTTTGGCTGTTGGGAGATTTACAGCACAAAGATATCTAGTTGATTTGAAGCAGTTCCGAGAAAGTCTAAACATAATCGCCACTTCTCCCTCCTGGCACTTTCCATGTGGGAGATATAGCAGGATGTATATTGGTTTTGAGGACAACTCAATGGACAGTGTAGGGAGAAAAGTTCCTGGCTCCTTGAATGCCGTTCCTGGAGACACTGCGATCAATGTGGGAGATATGTCAAGATGTGTGTTTGTTTTGAGGACGGCTCTCTGGAGAGTCTTAGCAAAGAGGTCACAGGGATAATCAGAGCAATTCTCAGAGACACTGAGAACAAGCTCGACAATTCCCTCCTGGCACTTTCCCTGTAGGAGATACCGCAAGACGTTTCTGTAGATTGGGCACAGCGCTCTGCAGGGTGTTAGCAGAGACTTTCCCGGGACAGTGAAACCCTATGTCAGAGACACTGAGAAGAAGCCCCAATGTTCCCTCCAGGCACTTTCAGTGTGGGTGCCTTCTCCACGTGGTTCCTGGTTTCCCTGCAGCGCTGAAGAGAATGTTAGCAAAGAGGTAACCGGCACAGCGAAAACAGTACTCAAAGAGAGGGAGAGCAAGCTCTCTCTTGGCACTTTGGATGTGGGACATACAGCGAGATGTTTGCTGCTTTTGCGTTTGGCTGTTGGGAGATTTACAGCACAAAGATATCTAGTTGATTTGAAGCAGTTCCGAGAAAGTCTAAACATAATCGCCACTTCTCCCTCCTGGCACTTTCCATGTGGGAGATATAGCAGGATGTATATTGGTTTTGAGGACAACTCAATGGACAGTGTAGGGAGAAAAGTTCCTGGCTCCTTGAATGCCGTTCCTGGAGACACTGCGATCAATGTGGGAGATATGTCAAGATGTGTGTTGGTTTTGAGGACGGCTCTCTGGAGAGTCTTAGCAAAGAGGTCACAGGGATAATCAGAGCAATTCTCAGAGACACTGAGAACAAGCTCGACAATTCCCTCCTGGCACTTTCCCTGTAGGAGATACCGCAAGACGTTTCTGTAGATTGGGCACAGCGCTCTGCAGGGTGTTAGCAGAGACTTTCCCGGGACAGTGAAACCCTATGTCAGAGACACTGAGAAGAAGCCCCAATGTTCCCTCCAGGCACTTTCAGTGTGGGTGCCTTCTCCACGTGGTTCCTGGTTTCCCTGCAGCGCTGAAGAGAATGTTAGCAAAGAGGTAACCGGCACAGCGAAAACAGTACTCAAAGACAGGGAGAGCAAGCTCTCTCTTGGCACTTTGGATGTGGGACATACAGCGAGATGTTTGCTGCTTTTGCGTTTGGCTGTTGGGAGATTTACAGCACAAAGATATCTAGTTGATTTGAAGCAGTTCCGAGGAAGTCTAAACATAATCGCCACTTCTCCCTCCTGGCACTTTCCATGTGGGAGATATAGCAGGATGTATATTGGTTTTGAGGACAACTCAATGGACAGTGTAGGGAGAAAAGTTCCTGGCTCCTTGAATGCCGTTCCTGGAGACACTGCGATCAATGAGGGAGATATGTCAAGATGTGTGTTGGTTTTGAGGACGGCTCTCTGGAGAGTCTTAGCAAAGAGGTCACAGGGATAATCAGAGCAATTCTCAGAGACACTGAGAACAAGCTCGACAATTCCCTCCTGGCACTTTCCCTGTAGGAGATACCGCAAGACGTTTCTGTAGATTGGGCACAGCGCTCTGCAGGGTGTTAGCAGAGACTTTCCCGGGACAGTGAAACCCTATGTCAGAGACACTGAGAAGAAGCCCCAATGTTCCCTCCAGGCACTTTCAGTGTGGGTGCCTTCTCCACGTGGTTCCTGGTTTCCCTGCAGCGCTGAAGAGAATGTTAGCAAAGAGGTAACCGGCACAGCGAAAACAGTACTCAAAGACAGGGAGAGCAAGCTCTCTCTTGGCACTTTGGATGTGGGACATACAGCGAGATGTTTGCTGCTTTTGCGTTTGGCTGTTGGGAGATTTACAGCACAAAGATATCTAGTTGATTTGAAGCAGTTCCGAGGAAGTCTAAACATAATCGCCACTTCTCCCTCCTGGCACTTTCCATGTGGGAGATATAGCAGGATGTATATTGGTTTTGAGGACAACTCAATGGACAGTGTAGGGAGAAAAGTTCCTGGCTCCTTGAATGCCGTTCCTGGAGACACTGCGATCAATGAGGGAGATATGTCAAGATGTGTGTTGGTTTTGAGGACGGCTCTCTGGAGAGTCTTAGCAAAGAGGTCACAGGGATAATCAGAGCAATTCTCAGAGACACTGAGAACAAGCTCGACAATTCCCTCCTGGCACTTTCCCTGTAGGAGATACCGCAAGACGTTTCTGTAGATTGGGCACAGCGCTCTGCAGGGTGTTAGCAGAGACTTTCCCGGGACAGTGAAACCCTATGTCAGAGACACTGAGAAGAAGCCCCAATGTTCCCTCCAGGCACTTTCAGTGTGGGTGCCTTCTCCACGTGGTTCCTGGTTTCCCTGCAGCGCTGAAGAGAATGTTAGCAAAGAGGTAACCGTCACAGCGAAAACAGTACTCAAAGACAGGGAGAGCAAGCTCTCTCTTGGCACTTTGGATGTGGGACATACAGCGAGATGTTTGCTGCTTTTGCGTTTGGCTGTTGGGAGATTTACAGCACAAAGATATCTAGTTGATTTGAAGCAGTTCCGAGAAAGTCTAAACATAATCGCCACTTCTCCCTCCTGGCACTTTCCATGTGGGAGATATAGCAGGATGTATATTGGTTTTGAGGACAACTCAATGGACAGTGTAGGGAGAAAAGTTCCTGGCTCCTTGAATGCCGTTCCTGGAGACACTGCGATCAATGAGGGAGATATGTCAAGATGTGTGTTGGTTTTGAGGACGGCTCTCTGGAGAGTCTTAGCAAAGAGGTCACAGGGATAATCAGAGCAATTCTCAGAGACACTGAGAACAAGCTCGACAATTCCCTCCTGGCACTTTCCCTGTAGGAGATACCGCAAGACGTTTCTGTAGATTGGGCACAGCGCTCTGCAGGGTGTTAGCAGAGACTTTCCCGGGACAGTGAAACCCTATGTCAGAGACACTGAGAAGAAGCCCCAATGTTCCCTCCAGGCACTTTCAGTGTGGGTGCCTTCTCCACGTGGTTCCTGGTTTCCCTGCAGCGCTGAAGAGAATGTTAGCAAAGAGGTAACCGGCACAGCGAAAACAGTACTCAAAGACAGGGAGAGCAAGCTCTCTCTTGGCACTTTGGATGTGGGACATACAGCGAGATGTTTGCTGCTTTTGCGTTTGGCTGTTGGGAGATTTACAGCACAAAGATATCTAGTTGATTTGAAGCAGTTCCGAGAAAGTCTAAACATAATCGCCACTTCTCCCTCCTGGCACTTTCCATGTGGGAGATATAGCAGGATGTATATTGGTTTTGAGGACAACTCAATGGACAGTGTAGGGAGAAAAGTTCCTGGCTCCTTGAATGCCGTTCCTGGAGACACTGCGATCAATGTGGGAGATATGTCAAGATGTGTGTTGGTTTTGAGGACGGCTCTCTGGAGAGTCTTAGCAAAGAGGTCACAGGGATAATCAGAGCAATTCTCAGAGACACTGAGAACAAGCTCGACAGTTCCCTCCTGGCACTTTCCCTGTAGGAGATACCGCAAGACGTTTCTGTAGATTGGGCACAGCGCTCTGCAGGGTGTTAGCAGAGACTTTCCCGGGACAGTGAAACCCTATGTCAGAGACACTGAGAAGAAGCCCCAATGTTCCCTCCAGGCACTTTCAGTGTGGGTGCCTTCTCCACGTGGTTCCTGGTTTCCCTGCAGCGCTGAAGAGAATGTTAGCAAAGAGGTAACCGGCACAGCGAAAACAGTACTCAAAGACAGGGAGAGCAAGCTCTCTCTTGGCACTTTGGATGTGGGACATACAGCGAGATGTTTGCTGCTTTTGCGTTTGGCTGTTGGGAGATTTACAGCACAAAGATATCTAGTTGATTTGAAGCAGTTCCGAGGAAGTCTAAACATAATCGCCACTTCTCCCTCCTGGCACTTTCCATGTGGGAGATATAGCAGGATGTATATTGGTTTTGAGGACAACTCAATGGACAGTGTAGGGAGAAAAGTTCCTGGCTCCTTGAATGCCGTTCCTGGAGACACTGCGATCAATGAGGGAGATATGTCAAGATGTGTGTTGGTTTTGAGGACGGCTCTCTGGAGAGTCTTAGCAAAGAGGTCACAGGGATAATCAGAGCAATTCTCAGAGACACTGAGAACAAGCTCGACAGTTCCCTCCTGGCACTTTCCCTGTAGGAGATACCGCAAGACGTTTCTGTAGATTGGGCACAGCGCTCTGCAGGGTGTTAGCAGAGACTTTCCCGGGACAGTGAAACCCTATGTCAGAGACACTGAGAAGAAGCCCCAATGTTCCCTCCAGGCACTTTCAGTGTGGGTGCCTTCTCCACGTGGTTCCTGGTTTCCCTGCAGCGCTGAAGAGAATGTTAGCAAAGAGGTAACCGGCACAGCGAAAACAGTACTCAAAGACAGGGAGAGCAAGCTCTCTCTTGGCACTTTGGATGTGGGACATACAGCGAGATGTTTGCTGCTTTTGCGTTTGGCTGTTGGGAGATTTACAGCACAAAGATATCTAGTTGATTTGAAGCAGTTCCGAGGAAGTCTAAACATAATCGCCACTTCTCCCTCCTGGCACTTTCCATGTGGGAGATATAGCAGGATGTATATTGGTTTTGAGGACAACTCAATGGACAGTGTAGGGAGAAAAGTTCCTGGCTCCTTGAATGCCGTTCCTGGAGACACTGCGATCAATGAGGGAGATATGTCAAGATGTGTGTTGGTTTTGAGGACGGCTCTCTGGAGAGTCTTAGCAAAGAGGTCACAGGGATAATCAGAGCAATTCTCAGAGACACTGAGAACAAGCTCGACAATTCCCTCCTGGCACTTTCCCTGTAGGAGATACCGCAAGACGTTTCTGTAGATTGGGCACAGCGCTCTGCAGGGTGTTAGCAGAGACTTTCCCGGGACAGTGAAACCCTATGTCAGAGACACTGAGAAGAAGCCCCAATGTTCCCTCCAGGCACTTTCAGTGTGGGTGCCTTCTCCACGTGGTTCCTGGTTTCCCTGCAGCGCTGAAGAGAATGTTAGCAAAGAGGTAACCGTCACAGCGAAAACAGTACTCAAAGACAGGGAGAGCAAGCTCTCTCTTGGCACTTTGGATGTGGGACATACAGCGAGATGTTTGCTGCTTTTGCGTTTGGCTGTTGGGAGATTTACAGCACAAAGATATCTAGTTGATTTGAAGCAGTTCCGAGAAAGTCTAAACATAATCGCCACTTCTCCCTCCTGGCACTTTCCATGTGGGAGATATAGCAGGATGTATATTGGTTTTGAGGACAACTCAATGGACAGTGTAGGGAGAAAAGTTCCTGGCTCCTTGAATGCCGTTCCTGGAGACACTGCGATCAATGAGGGAGATATGTCAAGATGTGTGTTGGTTTTGAGGACGGCTCTCTGGAGAGTCTTAGCAAAGAGGTCACAGGGATAATCAGAGCAATTCTCAGAGACACTGAGAACAAGATGGACAGTTCCCTCCTGGCACTTTCCCTGTAGGAGATACCGCAAGACGTTTCTGTAGATTGGGCACAGCGCTCTGCAGGGTGTTAGCAGAGACTTTCCCGGGACAGTGAAACCCTATGTCAGAGACACTGAGAAGAAGCCCCAATGTTCCCTCCAGGCACTTTCAGTGTGGGTGCCTTCTCCACGTGGTTCCTGGTTTCCCTGCAGCGCTGAAGAGAATGTTAGCAAAGAGGTAACCGGCACAGCGAAAACAGTACTCAAAGACAGGGAGAGCAAGCTCTCTCTTGGCACTTTGGATGTGGGACATACAGCGAGATGTTTGCTGCTTTTGCGTTTGGCTGTTGGGAGATTTACAGCACAAAGATATCTAGTTGATTTGAAGCAGTTCCGAGAAAGTCTAAACATAATCGCCACTTCTCCCTCCTGGCACTTTCCATGTGGGAGATATAGCAGGATGTATATTGGTTTTGAGGACAACTCAATGGACAGTGTAGGGAGAAAAGTTCCTGGCTCCTTGAATGCCGTTCCTGGAGACACTGCGATCAATGTGGGAGATATGTCAAGATGTGTGTTGGTTTTGAGGACGGCTCTCTGGAGAGTCTTAGCAAAGAGGTCACAGGGATAATCAGAGCAATTCTCAGAGACACTGAGAACAAGCTCGACAATTCCCTCCTGGCACTTTCCCTGTAGGAGATACCGCAAGACGTTTCTGTAGATTGGGCACAGCGCTCTGCAGGGTGTTAGCAGAGACTTTCCCGGGACAGTGAAACCCTATGTCAGAGACACTGAGAAGAAGCCCCAATGTTCCCTCCAGGCACTTTCAGTGTGGGTGCCTTCTCCACGTGGTTCCTGGTTTCCCTGCAGCGCTGAAGAGAATGTTAGCAAAGAGGTAACCGGCACAGCGAAAACAGTACTCAAAGACAGGGAGAGCAAGCTCTCTCTTGGCACTTTGGATGTGGGACATACAGCGAGATGTTTGCTGCTTTTGCGTTTGGCTGTTGGGAGATTTACAGCACAAAGATATCTAGTTGATTTGAAGCAGTTCCGAGGAAGTCTAAACATAATCGCCACTTCTCCCTCCTGGCACTTTCCATGTGGGAGATATAGCAGGATGTATATTGGTTTTGAGGACAACTCAATGGACAGTGTAGGGAGAAAAGTTCCTGGCTCCTTGAATGCCGTTCCTGGAGACACTGCGATCAATGAGGGAGATATGTCAAGATGTGTGTTGGTTTTGAGGACGGCTCTCTGGAGAGTCTTAGCAAAGAGGTCACAGGGATAATCAGAGCAATTCTCAGAGACACTGAGAACAAGCTCGACAATTCCCTCCTGGCACTTTCCCTGTAGGAGATACCGCAAGACGTTTCTGTAGATTGGGCACAGCGCTCTGCAGGGTGTTAGCAGAGACTTTCCCGGGACAGTGAAACCCTATGTCAGAGACACTGAGAAGAAGCCCCAATGTTCCCTCCAGGCACTTTCAGTGTGGGTGCCTTCTCCACGTGGTTCCTGGTTTCCCTGCAGCGCTGAAGAGAATGTTAGCAAAGAGGTAACCGGGACAGCGAAAACAGTACTCAAAGACAGGGAGAGCAAGCTCTCTCTTGGCACTTTGGATGTGGGACATACAGCGAGATGTTTGCTGCTTTTGCGTTTGGCTGTTGGGAGATTTACAGCACAAAGATATCTAGTTGATTTGAAGCAGTTCCGAGAAAGTCTAAACATAATCGCCACTTCTCCCTCCTGGCACTTTCCATGTGGGAGATATAGCAGGATGTATATTGGTTTTGAGGACAACTCAATGGACAGTGTAGGGAGAAAAGTTCCTGGCTCCTTGAATGCCGTTCCTGGAGACACTGCGATCAATGAGGGAGATATGTCAAGATGTGTGTTGGTTTTGAGGACGGCTCTCTGGAGAGTCTTAGCAAAGAGGTCACAGGGATAATCAGAGCAATTCTCAGAGACACTGAGAACAAGCTCGACAATTCCCTCCTGGCACTTTCCCTGTAGGAGATACCGCAAGACGTTTCTGTAGATTGGGCACAGCGCTCTGCAGGGTGTTAGCAGAGACTTTCCCGGGACAGTGAAACCCTATGTCAGAGACACTGAGAAGAAGCCCCAATGTTCCCTCCAGGCACTTTCAGTGTGGGTGCCTTCTCCACGTGGTTCCTGGTTTCCCTGCAGCGCTGAAGAGAATGTTAGCAAAGAGGTAACCGGCACAGCGAAAACAGTACTCAAAGACAGGGAGAGCAAGCTCTCTCTTGGCACTTTGGATGTGGGACATACAGCGAGATGTTTGCTGCTTTTGCGTTTGGCTGTTGGGAGATTTACAGCACAAAGATATCTAGTTGATTTGAAGCAGTTCCGAGAAAGTCTAAACCTAATCGCCACTTCTCCCTCCTGGCACTTTCCATGTGGGAGATATAGCAGGATGTATATTGGTTTTGAGGACAACTCAATGGACAGTGTAGGGAGAAAAGTTCCTGGCTCCTTGAATGCCGTTCCTGGAGACACTGCGATCAATGTGGGAGATATGTCAAGATGTGTGTTGGTTTTGAGGACGGCTCTCTGGAGAGTCTTAGCAAAGAGGTCACAGGGATAATCAGAGCAATTCTCAGAGACACTGAGAACAAGATGGACAGTTCCCTCCTGGCACTTTCCCTGTAGGAGATACCGCAAGACGTTTCTGTAGATTGGGCACAGCGCTCTGCAGGGTGTTAGCAGAGACTTTCCCGGGACAGTGAAACCCTATGTCAGAGACACTGAGAAGAAGCCCCAATGTTCCCTCCAGGCACTTTCAGTGTGGGTGCCTTCTCCACGTGGTTCCTGGTTTCCCTGCAGCGCTGAAGAGAATGTTAGCAAAGAGGTAACCGGCACAGCGAAAACAGTACTCAAAGAGAGGGAGAGCAAGCTCTCTCTTGGCACTTTGGATGTGGGACATACAGCGAGATGTTTGCTGCTTTTGCGTTTGGCTGTTGGGAGATTTACAGCACAAAGATATCTAGTTGATTTGAAGCAGTTCCGAGAAAGTCTAAACATAATCGCCACTTCTCCCTCCTGGCACTTTCCATGTGGGAGATATAGCAGGATGTATATTGGTTTTGAGGACAACTCAATGGACAGTGTAGGGAGAAAAGTTCCTGGCTCCTTGAATGCCGTTCCTGGAGACACTGCGATCAATGTGGGAGATATGTCAAGATGTGTGTTGGTTTTGAGGACGGCTCTCTGGAGAGTCTTAGCAAAGAGGTCACAGGGATAATCAGAGCAATTCTCAGAGACACTGAGAACAAGCTCGACAGTTCCCTCCTGGCACTTTCCCTGTAGGAGATACCGCAAGACGTTTCTGTAGATTGGGCACAGCGCTCTGCAGGGTGTTAGCAGAGACTTTCCCGGGACAGTGAAACCCTATGTCAGAGACACTGAGAAGAAGCCCCAATGTTCCCTCCAGGCACTTTCAGTGTGGGTGCCTTCTCCACGTGGTTCCTGGTTTCCCTGCAGCGCTGAAGAGAATGTTAGCAAAGAGGTAACCGGCACAGCGAAAACAGTACTCAAAGACAGGGAGAGCAAGCTCTCTCTTGGCACTTTGGATGTGGGACATACAGCGAGATGTTTGCTGCTTTTGCGTTTGGCTGTTGGGAGATTTACAGCACAAAGATATCTAGTTGATTTGAAGCAGTTCCGAGGAAGTCTAAACATAATCCCCACTTCTCCCTCCTGGCACTTTCCATGTGGGAGATATAGCAGGATGTATATTGGTTTTGAGGACAACTCAATGGACAGTGTAGGGAGAAAAGTTCCTGGCTCCTTGAATGCCGTTCCTGGAGACACTGCGATCAATGAGGGAGATATGTCAAGATGTGTGTTGGTTTTGAGGACGGCTCTCTGGAGAGTCTTAGCAAAGAGGTCACAGGGATAATCAGAGCAATTCTCAGAGACACTGAGAACAAGCTCGACAATTCCCTCCTGGCACTTTCCCTGTAGGAGATACCGCAAGACGTTTCTGTAGATTGGGCACAGCGCTCTGCAGGGTGTTAGCAGAGACTTTCCCGGGACAGTGAAACCCTATGTCAGAGACACTGAGAAGAAGCCCCAATGTTCCCTCCAGGCACTTTCAGTGTGGGTGCCTTCTCCACGTGGTTCCTGGTTTCCCTGCAGCGCTGAAGAGAATGTTAGCAAAGAGGTAACCGGCACAGCGAAAACAGTACTCAAAGACAGGGAGAGCAAGCTCTCTCTTGGCACTTTGGATGTGGGACATACAGCGAGATGTTTGCTGCTTTTGCGTTTGGCTGTTGGGAGATTTACAGCACAAAGATATCTAGTTGATTTGAAGCAGTTCCGAGGAAGTCTAAACATAATCCCCACTTCTCCCTCCTGGCACTTTCCATGTGGGAGATATAGCAGGATGTATATTGGTTTTGAGGACAACTCAATGGACAGTGTAGGGAGAAAAGTTCCTGGCTCCTTGAATGCCGTTCCTGGAGACACTGCGATCAATGAGGGAGATATGTCAAGATGTGTGTTGGTTTTGAGGACGGCTCTCTGGAGAGTCTTAGCAAAGAGGTCACAGGGATAATCAGAGCAATTCTCAGAGACACTGAGAACAAGATGGACAGTTCCCTCCTGGCACTTTCCCTGTAGGAGATACCGCAAGACGTTTCTGTAGATTGGGCACAGCGCTCTGCAGGGTGTTAGCAGAGACTTTCCCGGGACAGTGAAACCCTATGTCAGAGACACTGAGAAGAAGCCCCAATGTTCCCTCCAGGCACTTTCAGTGTGGGTGCCTTCTCCACGTGGTTCCTGGTTTCCCTGCAGCGCTGAAGAGAATGTTAGCAAAGAGGTAACCGGCACAGCGAAAACAGTACTCAAAGACAGGGAGAGCAAGCTCTCTCTTGGCACTTTGGATGTGGGACATACAGCGAGATGTTTGCTGCTTTTGCGTTTGGCTGTTGGGAGATTTACAGCACAAAGATATCTAGTTGATTTGAAGCAGTTCCGAGGAAGTCTAAACATAATCCCCACTTCTCCCTCCTGGCACTTTCCATGTGGGAGATATAGCAGGATGTATATTGGTTTTGAGGACAACTCAATGGACAGTGTAGGGAGAAAAGTTCCTGGCTCCTTGAATGCCGTTCCTGGAGACACTGCGATCAATGAGGGAGATATGTCAAGATGTGTGTTGGTTTTGAGGACGGCTCTCTGGAGAGTCTTAGCAAAGAGGTCACAGGGATAATCAGAGCAATTCTCAGAGACACTGAGAACAAGATGGACAGTTCCCTCCTGGCACTTTCCCTGTAGGAGATACCGCAAGACGTTTCTGTAGATTGGGCACAGCGCTCTGCAGGGTGTTAGCAGAGACTTTCCCGGGACAGTGAAACCCTATGTCAGAGACACTGAGAAGAAGCCCCAATGTTCCCTCCAGGCACTTTCAGTGTGGGTGCCTTCTCCACGTGGTTCCTGGTTTCCCTGCAGCGCTGAAGAGAATGTTAGCAAAGAGGTAACTGGCACAGCGAAAACAGTACTCAAAGACAGGGAGAGCAAGCTCTCTCTTGGCACTTTGGATGTGGGACATACAGCGAGATGTTTGCTGCTTTTGCGTTTGGCTGTTGGGAGATTTACAGCACAAAGATATCTAGTTGATTTGAAGCAGTTCCGAGAAAGTCTAAACATAATCGCCACTTCTCCCTCCTGGCACTTTCCATGTGGGAGATATAGCAGGATGTATATTGGTTTTGAGGACAACTCAATGGACAGTGTAGGGAGAAAAGTTCCTGGCTCCTTGAATGCCGTTCCTGGAGACACTGCGATCAATGTGGGAGATATGTCAAGATGTGTGTTGGTTTTGAGGACGGCTCTCTGGAGAGTCTTAGCAAAGAGGTCACAGGGATAATCAGAGCAATTCTCAGAGACACTGAGAACAAGATGGACAGTTCCCTCCTGGCACTTTCCCTGTAGGAGATACCGCAAGACGTTTCTGTAGATTGGGCACAGCGCTCTGCAGGGTGTTAGCAGAGACTTTCCCGGGACAGTGAAACCCTATGTCAGAGACACTGAGAAGAAGCCCCAATGTTCCCTCCAGGCACTTTCAGTGTGGGTGCCTTCTCCACGTGGTTCCTGGTTTCCCTGCAGCGCTGAAGAGAATGTTAGCAAAGAGGTAACCGGCACAGCGAAAACAGTACTCAAAGACAGGGAGAGCAAGCTCTCTCTTGGCACTTTGGATGTGGGACATACAGCGAGATGTTTGCTGCTTTTGCGTTTGGCTGTTGGGAGATTTACAGCACAAAGATATCTAGTTGATTTGAAGCAGTTCCGAGGAAGTCTAAACATAATCCCCACTTCTCCCTCCTGGCACTTTCCATGTGGGAGATATAGCAGGATGTATATTGGTTTTGAGGACAACTCAATGGACAGTGTAGGGAGAAAAGTTCCTGGCTCCTTGAATGCCGTTCCTGGAGACACTGCGATCAATGAGGGAGATATGTCAAGATGTGTGTTGGTTTTGAGGACGGCTCTCTGGAGAGTCTTAGCAAAGAGGTCACAGGGATAATCAGAGCAATTCTCAGAGACACTGAGAACAAGATGGACAGTTCCCTCCTGGCACTTTCCCTGTAGGAGATACCGCAAGACGTTTCTGTAGATTGGGCACAGCGCTCTGCAGGGTGTTAGCAGAGACTTTCCCGGGACAGTGAAACCCTATGTCAGAGACACTGAGAAGAAGCCCCAATGTTCCCTCCAGGCACTTTCAGTGTGGGTGCCTTCTCCACGTGGTTCCTGGTTTCCCTGCAGCGCTGAAGAGAATGTTAGCAAAGAGGTAACTGGCACAGCGAAAACAGTACTCAAAGACAGGGAGAGCAAGCTCTCTCTTGGCACTTTGGATGTGGGACATACAGCGAGATGTTTGCTGCTTTTGCGTTTGGCTGTTGGGAGATTTACAGCACAAAGATATCTAGTTGATTTGAAGCAGTTCCGAGAAAGTCTAAACATAATCGCCACTTCTCCCTCCTGGCACTTTCCATGTGGGAGATATAGCAGGATGTATATTGGTTTTGAGGACAACTCAATGGACAGTGTAGGGAGAAAAGTTCCTGGCTCCTTGAATGCCGTTCCTGGAGACACTGCGATCAATGTGGGAGATATGTCAAGATGTGTGTTGGTTTTGAGGACGGCTCTCTGGAGAGTCTTAGCAAAGAGGTCACAGGGATAATCAGAGCAATTCTCAGAGACACTGAGAACAAGCTCGACAATTCCCTCCTGGCACTTTCCCTGTAGGAGATACCGCAAGACGTTTCTGTAGATTGGGCACAGCGCTCTGCAGGGTGTTAGCAGAGACTTTCCCGGGACAGTGAAACCCTATGTCAGAGACACTGAGAAGAAGCCCCAATGTTCCCTCCAGGCACTTTCAGTGTGGGTGCCTTCTCCACGTGGTTCCTGGTTTCCCTGCAGCGCTGAAGAGAATGTTAGCAAAGAGGTAACCGGCACAGCGAAAACAGTACTCAAAGAGAGGGAGAGCAAGCTCTCTCTTGGCACTTTGGATGTGGGACATACAGCGAGATGTTTGCTGCTTTTGCGTTTGGCTGTTGGGAGATTTACAGCACAAAGATATCTAGTTGATTTGAAGCAGTTCCGAGAAAGTCTAAACATAATCGCCACTTCTCCCTCCTGGCACTTTCCATGTGGGAGATATAGCAGGATGTATATTGGTTTTGAGGACAACTCAATGGACAGTGTAGGGAGAAAAGTTCCTGGCTCCTTGAATGCCGTTCCTGGAGACACTGCGATCAATGAGGGAGATATGTCAAGATGTGTGTTGGTTTTGAGGACGGCTCTCTGGAGAGTCTTAGCAAAGAGGTCACAGGGATAATCAGAGCAATTCTCAGAGACACTGAGAACAAGATGGACAGTTCCCTCCTGGCACTTTCCCTGTAGGAGATACCGCAAGACGTTTCTGTAGATTGGGCACAGCGCTCTGCAGGGTGTTAGCAGAGACTTTCCCGGGACAGTGAAACCCTATGTCAGAGACACTGAGAAGAAGCCCCAATGTTCCCTCCAGGCACTTTCAGTGTGGGTGCCTTCTCCACGTGGTTCCTGGTTTCCCTGCAGCGCTGAAGAGAATGTTAGCAAAGAGGTAACCGGGACAGCGAAAACAGTACTCAAAGAGAGGGAGAGCAAGCTCTCTCTTGGCACTTTGGATGTGGGACATACAGCGAGATGTTTGCTGCTTTTGCGTTTGGCTGTTGGGAGATTTACAGCACAAAGATATCTAGTTGATTTGAAGCAGTTCCGAGAAAGTCTAAACATAATCGCCACTTCTCCCTCCTGGCACTTTCCATGTGGGAGATATAGCAGGATGTATATTGGTTTTGAGGACAACTCAATGGACAGTGTAGGGAGAAAAGTTCCTGGCTCCTTGAATGCCGTTCCTGGAGACACTGCGATCAATGTGGGAGATATGTCAAGATGTGTGTTTGTTTTGAGGACGGCTCTCTGGAGAGTCTTAGCAAAGAGGTCACAGGGATAATCAGAGCAATTCTCAGAGACACTGAGAACAAGCTCGACAATTCCCTCCTGGCACTTTCCCTGTAGGAGATACCGCAAGACGTTTCTGTAGATTGGGCACAGCGCTCTGCAGGGTGTTAGCAGAGACTTTCCCGGGACAGTGAAACCCTATGTCAGAGACACTGAGAAGAAGCCCCAATGTTCCCTCCAGGCACTTTCAGTGTGGGTGCCTTCTCCACGTGGTTCCTGGTTTCCCTGCAGCGCTGAAGAGAATGTTAGCAAAGAGGTAACCGGGACAGCGAAAACAGTACTCAAAGAGAGGGAGAGCAAGCTCTCTCTTGGCACTTTGGATGTGGGACATACAGCGAGATGTTTGCTGCTTTTGCGTTTGGCTGTTGGGAGATTTACAGCACAAAGATATCTAGTTGATTTGAAGCAGTTCCGAGAAAGTCTAAACATAATCGCCACTTCTCCCTCCTGGCACTTTCCATGTGGGAGATATAGCAGGATGTATATTGGTTTTGAGGACAACTCAATGGACAGTGTAGGGAGAAAAGTTCCTGGCTCCTTGAATGCCGTTCCTGGAGACACTGCGATCAATGTGGGAGATATGTCAAGATGTGTGTTGGTTTTGAGGACGGCTCTCTGGAGAGTCTTAGCAAAGAGGTCACAGGGATAATCAGAGCAATTCTCAGAGACACTGAGAACAAGCTCGACAATTCCCTCCTGGCACTTTCCCTGTAGGAGATACCGCAAGACGTTTCTGTAGATTGGGCACAGCGCTCTGCAGGGTGTTAGCAGAGACTTTCCCGGGACAGTGAAACCCTATGTCAGAGACACTGAGAAGAAGCCCCAATGTTCCCTCCAGGCACTTTCAGTGTGGGTGCCTTCTCCACGTGGTTCCTGGTTTCCCTGCAGCGCTGAAGAGAATGTTAGCAAAGAGGTAACCGGCACAGCGAAAACAGTACTCAAAGACAGGGAGAGCAAGCTCTCTCTTGGCACTTTGGATGTGGGACATACAGCGAGATGTTTGCTGCTTTTGCGTTTGGCTGTTGGGAGATTTACAGCACAAAGATATCTAGTTGATTTGAAGCAGTTCCGAGAAAGTCTAAACATAATCGCCACTTCTCCCTCCTGGCACTTTCCATGTGGGAGATATAGCAGGATGTATATTGGTTTTGAGGACAACTCAATGGACAGTGTAGGGAGAAAAGTTCCTGGCTCCTTGAATGCCGTTCCTGGAGACACTGCGATCAATGTGGGAGATATGTCAAGATGTGTGTTGGTTTTGAGGACGGCTCTCTGGAGAGTCTTAGCAAAGAGGTCACAGGGATAATCAGAGCAATTCTCAGAGACACTGAGAACAAGATGGACAGTTCCCTCCTGGCACTTTCCCTGTAGGAGATACCGCAAGACGTTTCTGTAGATTGGGCACAGCGCTCTGCAGGGTGTTAGCAGAGACTTTCCCGGGACAGTGAAACCCTATGTCAGAGACACTGAGAAGAAGCCCCAATGTTCCCTCCAGGCACTTTCAGTGTGGGTGCCTTCTCCACGTGGTTCCTGGTTTCCCTGCAGCGCTGAAGAGAATGTTAGCAAAGAGGTAACCGGGACAGCGAAAACAGTACTCAAAGACAGGGAGAGCAAGCTCTCTCTTGGCACTTTGGATGTGGGACATACAGCGAGATGTTTGCTGCTTTTGCGTTTGGCTGTTGGGAGATTTACAGCACAAAGATATCTAGTTGATTTGAAGCAGTTCCGAGAAAGTCTAAACATAATCGCCACTTCTCCCTCCTGGCACTTTCCATGTGGGAGATATAGCAGGATGTATATTGGTTTTGAGGACAACTCAATGGACAGTGTAGGGAGAAAAGTTCCTGGCTCCTTGAATGCCGTTCCTGGAGACACTGCGATCAATGAGGGAGATATGTCAAGATGTGTGTTGGTTTTGAGGACGGCTCTCTGGAGAGTCTTAGCAAAGAGGTCACAGGGATAATCAGAGCAATTCTCAGAGACACTGAGAACAAGATGGACAGTTCCCTCCTGGCACTTTCCCTGTAGGAGATACCGCAAGACGTTTCTGTAGATTGGGCACAGCGCTCTGCAGGGTGTTAGCAGAGACTTTCCCGGGACAGTGAAACCCTATGTCAGAGACACTGAGAAGAAGCCCCAATGTTCCCTCCAGGCACTTTCAGTGTGGGTGCCTTCTCCACGTGGTTCCTGGTTTCCCTGCAGCGCTGAAGAGAATGTTAGCAAAGAGGTAACCGGCACAGCGAAAACAGTACTCAAAGACAGGGAGAGCAAGCTCTCTCTTGGCACTTTGGATGTGGGACATACAGCGAGATGTTTGCTGCTTTTGCGTTTGGCTGTTGGGAGATTTACAGCACAAAGATATCTAGTTGATTTGAAGCAGTTCCGAGAAAGTCTAAACATAATCGCCACTTCTCCCTCCTGGCACTTTCCATGTGGGAGATATAGCAGGATGTATATTGGTTTTGAGGACAACTCAATGGACAGTGTAGGGAGAAAAGTTCCTGGCTCCTTGAATGCCGTTCCTGGAGACACTGCGATCAATGTGGGAGATATGTCAAGATGTGTGTTGGTTTTGAGGACGGCTCTCTGGAGAGTCTTAGCAAAGAGGTCACAGGGATAATCAGAGCAATTCTCAGAGACACTGAGAACAAGATGGACAGTTCCCTCCTGGCACTTTCCCTGTAGGAGATACCGCAAGACGTTTCTGTAGATTGGGCACAGCGCTCTGCAGGGTGTTAGCAGAGACTTTCCCGGGACAGTGAAACCCTATGTCAGAGACACTGAGAAGAAGCCCCAATGTTCCCTCCAGGCACTTTCAGTGTGGGTGCCTTCTCCACGTGGTTCCTGGTTTCCCTGCAGCGCTGAAGAGAATGTTAGCAAAGAGGTAACCGGCACAGCGAAAACAGTACTCAAAGACAGGGAGAGCAAGCTCTCTCTTGGCACTTTGGATGTGGGACATACAGCGAGATGTTTGCTGCTTTTGCGTTTGGCTGTTGGGAGATTTACAGCACAAAGATATCTAGTTGATTTGAAGCAGTTCCGAGAAAGTCTAAACATAATCGCCACTTCTCCCTCCTGGCACTTTCCATGTGGGAGATATAGCAGGATGTATATTGGTTTTGAGGACAACTCAATGGACAGTGTAGGGAGAAAAGTTCCTGGCTCCTTGAATGCCGTTCCTGGAGACACTGCGATCAATGTGGGAGATATGTCAAGATGTGTGTTTGTTTTGAGGACGGCTCTCTGGAGAGTCTTAGCAAAGAGGTCACAGGGATAATCAGAGCAATTCTCAGAGACACTGAGAACAAGATGGACAGTTCCCTCCTGGCACTTTCCCTGTAGGAGATACCGCAAGACGTTTCTGTAGATTGGGCACAGCGCTCTGCAGGGTGTTAGCAGAGACTTTCCCGGGACAGTGAAACCCTATGTCAGAGACACTGAGAAGAAGCCCCAATGTTCCCTCCAGGCACTTTCAGTGTGGGTGCCTTCTCCACGTGGTTCCTGGTTTCCCTGCAGCGCTGAAGAGAATGTTAGCAAAGAGGTAACCGGCACAGCGAAAACAGTACTCAAAGACAGGGAGAGCAAGCTCTCTCTTGGCACTTTGGATGTGGGACATACAGCGAGATGTTTGCTGCTTTTGCGTTTGGCTGTTGGGAGATTTACAGCACAAAGATATCTAGTTGATTTGAAGCAGTTCCGAGAAAGTCTAAACATAATCGCCACTTCTCCCTCCTGGCACTTTCCATGTGGGAGATATAGCAGGATGTATATTGGTTTTGAGGACAACTCAATGGACAGTGTAGGGAGAAAAGTTCCTGGCTCCTTGAATGCCGTTCCTGGAGACACTGCGATCAATGTGGGAGATATGTCAAGATGTGTGTTGGTTTTGAGGACGGCTCTCTGGAGAGTCTTAGCAAAGAGGTCACAGGGATAATCAGAGCAATTCTCAGAGACACTGAGAACAAGATGGACAGTTCCCTCCTGGCACTTTCCCTGTAGGAGATACCGCAAGACGTTTCTGTAGATTGGGCACAGCGCTCTGCAGGGTGTTAGCAGAGACTTTCCCGGGACAGTGAAACCCTATGTCAGAGACACTGAGAAGAAGCCCCAATGTTCCCTCCAGGCACTTTCAGTGTGGGTGCCTTCTCCACGTGGTTCCTGGTTTCCCTGCAGCGCTGAAGAGAATGTTAGCAAAGAGGTAACCGGCACAGCGAAAACAGTACTCAAAGACAGGGAGAGCAAGCTCTCTCTTGGCACTTTGGATGTGGGACATACAGCGAGATGTTTGCTGCTTTTGCGTTTGGCTGTTGGGAGATTTACAGCACAAAGATATCTAGTTGATTTGAAGCAGTTCCGAGAAAGTCTAAACATAATCGCCACTTCTCCCTCCTGGCACTTTCCATGTGGGAGATATAGCAGGATGTATATTGGTTTTGAGGACAACTCAATGGACAGTGTAGGGAGAAAAGTTCCTGGCTCCTTGAATGCCATTCCTGGAGACACTGCGATCAATGAGGGAGATATGTCAAGATGTGTGTTGGTTTTGAGGACGGCTCTCCGGAGAGTCTTAGCAAAGAGGTCACAGGGATAATCAGAGCAATTCTCAGAGACACTGAGAACAAGCTCGACAATTCCCTCCTGGCACTTTCCCTGTAGGAGATACCGCAAGACGTTTCTGTAGATTGGGCACAGCGCTCTGCAGGGTGTTAGCAGAGACTTTCCCGGGACAGTGAAACCCTATGTCAGAGACACTGAGAAGAAGCCCCAATGTTCCCTCCAGGCACTTTCAGTGTGGGTGCCTTCTCCACGTGGTTCCTGGTTTCCCTGCAGCGCTGAAGAGAATGTTAGCAAAGAGGTAACCGGCACAGCGAAAACAGTACTCAAAGACAGGGAGAGCAAGCTCTCTCTTGGCACTTTGGATGTGGGACATACAGCGAGATGTTTGCTGCTTTTGCGTTTGGCTGTTGGGAGATTTACAGCACAAAGATATCTAGTTGATTTGAAGCAGTTCCGAGGAAGTCTAAACATAATCCCCACTTCTCCCTCCTGGCACTTTCCATGTGGGAGATATAGCAGGATGTATATTGGTTTTGAGGACAACTCAATGGACAGTGTAGGGAGAAAAGTTCCTGGCTCCTTGAATGCCGTTCCTGGAGACACTGCGATCAATGAGGGAGATATGTCAAGATGTGTGTTGGTTTTGAGGACGGCTCTCTGGAGAGTCTTAGCAAAGAGGTCACAGGGATAATCAGAGCAATTCTCAGAGACACTGAGAACAAGCTCGACAATTCCCTCCTGGCACTTTCCCTGTAGGAGATACCGCAAGACGTTTCTGTAGATTGGGCACAGCGCTCTGCAGGGTGTTAGCAGAGACTTTCCCGGGACAGTGAAACCCTATGTCAGAGACACTGAGAAGAAGCCCCAATGTTCCCTCCAGGCACTTTCAGTGTGGGTGCCTTCTCCACGTGGTTCCTGGTTTCCCTGCAGCGCTGAAGAGAATGTTAGCAAAGAGGTAACCGGCACAGCGAAAACAGTACTCAAAGACAGGGAGAGCAAGCTCTCTCTTGGCACTTTGGATGTGGGACATACAGCGAGATGTTTGCTGCTTTTGCGTTTGGCTGTTGGGAGATTTACAGCACAAAGATATCTAGTTGATTTGAAGCAGTTCCGAGAAAGTCTAAACATAATCGCCACTTCTCCCTCCTGGCACTTTCCATGTGGGAGATATAGCAGGATGTATATTGGTTTTGAGGACAACTCAATGGACAGTGTAGGGAGAAAAGTTCCTGGCTCCTTGAATGCCGTTCCTGGAGACACTGCGATCAATGTGGGAGATATGTCAAGATGTGTGTTTGTTTTGAGGACGGCTCTCTGGAGAGTCTTAGCAAAGAGGTCACAGGGATAATCAGAGCAATTCTCAGAGACACTGAGAACAAGCTCGACAATTCCCTCCTGGCACTTTCCCTGTAGGAGATACCGCAAGACGTTTCTGTAGATTGGGCACAGCGCTCTGCAGGGTGTTAGCAGAGACTTTCCCGGGACAGTGAAACCCTATGTCAGAGACACTGAGAAGAAGCCCCAATGTTCCCTCCAGGCACTTTCAGTGTGGGTGCCTTCTCCACGTGGTTCCTGGTTTCCCTGCAGCGCTGAAGAGAATGTTAGCAAAGAGGTAACCGGCACAGCGAAAACAGTACTCAAAGACAGGGAGAGCAAGCTCTCTCTTGGCACTTTGGATGTGGGACATACAGCGAGATGTTTGCTGCTTTTGCGTTTGGCTGTTGGGAGATTTACAGCACAAAGATATCTAGTTGATTTGAAGCAGTTCCGAGGAAGTCTAAACATAATCCCCACTTCTCCCTCCTGGCACTTTCCATGTGGGAGATATAGCAGGATGTATATTGGTTTTGAGGACAACTCAATGGACAGTGTAGGGAGAAAAGTTCCTGGCTCCTTGAATGCCGTTCCTGGAGACACTGCGATCAATGAGGGAGATATGTCAAGATGTGTGTTGGTTTTGAGGACGGCTCTCTGGAGAGTCTTAGCAAAGAGGTCACAGGGATAATCAGAGCAATTCTCAGAGACACTGAGAACAAGCTCGACAATTCCCTCCTGGCACTTTCCCTGTAGGAGATACCGCAAGACGTTTCTGTAGATTGGGCACAGCGCTCTGCAGGGTGTTAGCAGAGACTTTCCCGGGACAGTGAAACCCTATGTCAGAGACACTGAGAAGAAGCCCCAATGTTCCCTCCAGGCACTTTCAGTGTGGGTGCCTTCTCCACGTGGTTCCTGGTTTCCCTGCAGCGCTGAAGAGAATGTTAGCAAAGAGGTAACCGGCACAGCGAAAACAGTACTCAAAGACAGGGAGAGCAAGCTCTCTCTTGGCACTTTGGATGTGGGACATACAGCGAGATGTTTGCTGCTTTTGCGTTTGGCTGTTGGGAGATTTACAGCACAAAGATATCTAGTTGATTTGAAGCAGTTCCGAGAAAGTCTAAACATAATCGCCACTTCTCCCTCCTGGCACTTTCCATGTGGGAGATATAGCAGGATGTATATTGGTTTTGAGGACAACTCAATGGACAGTGTAGGGAGAAAAGTTCCTGGCTCCTTGAATGCCGTTCCTGGAGACACTGCGATCAATGTGGGAGATATGTCAAGATGTGTGTTGGTTTTGAGGACGGCTCTCTGGAGAGTCTTAGCAAAGAGGTCACAGGGATAATCAGAGCAATTCTCAGAGACACTGAGAACAAGATGGACAGTTCCCTCCTGGCACTTTCCCTGTAGGAGATACCGCAAGACGTTTCTGTAGATTGGGCACAGCGCTCTGCAGGGTGTTAGCAGAGACTTTCCCGGGACAGTGAAACCCTATGTCAGAGACACTGAGAAGAAGCCCCAATGTTCCCTCCAGGCACTTTCAGTGTGGGTGCCTTCTCCACGTGGTTCCTGGTTTCCCTGCAGCGCTGAAGAGAATGTTAGCAAAGAGGTAACCGGCACAGCGAAAACAGTACTCAAAGACAGGGAGAGCAAGCTCTCTCTTGGCACTTTGGATGTGGGACATACAGCGAGATGTTTGCTGCTTTTGCGTTTGGCTGTTGGGAGATTTACAGCACAAAGATATCTAGTTGATTTGAAGCAGTTCCGAGAAAGTCTAAACATAATCGCCACTTCTCCCTCCTGGCACTTTCCATGTGGGAGATATAGCAGGATGTATATTGGTTTTGAGGACAACTCAATGGACAGTGTAGGGAGAAAAGTTCCTGGCTCCTTGAATGCCGTTCCTGGAGACACTGCGATCAATGTGGGAGATATGTCAAGATGTGTGTTGGTTTTGAGGACGGCTCTCTGGAGAGTCTTAGCAAAGAGGTCACAGGGATAATCAGAGCAATTCTCAGAGACACTGAGAACAAGATGGACAGTTCCCTCCTGGCACTTTCCCTGTAGGAGATACCGCAAGACGTTTCTGTAGATTGGGCACAGCGCTCTGCAGGGTGTTAGCAGAGACTTTCCCGGGACAGTGAAACCCTATGTCAGAGACACTGAGAAGAAGCCCCAATGTTCCCTCCAGGCACTTTCAGTGTGGGTGCCTTCTCCACGTGGTTCCTGGTTTCCCTGCAGCGCTGAAGAGAATGTTAGCAAAGAGGTAACCGGCACAGCGAAAACAGTACTCAAAGACAGGGAGAGCAAGCTCTCTCTTGGCACTTTGGATGTGGGACATACAGCGAGATGTTTGCTGCTTTTGCGTTTGGCTGTTGGGAGATTTACAGCACAAAGATATCTAGTTGATTTGAAGCAGTTCCGAGAAAGTCTAAACATAATCGCCACTTCTCCCTCCTGGCACTTTCCATGTGGGAGATATAGCAGGATGTATATTGGTTTTGAGGACAACTCAATGGACAGTGTAGGGAGAAAAGTTCCTGGCTCCTTGAATGCCATTCCTGGAGACACTGCGATCAATGAGGGAGATATGTCAAGATGTGTGTTGGTTTTGAGGACGGCTCTCCGGAGAGTCTTAGCAAAGAGGTCACAGGGATAATCAGAGCAATTCTCAGAGACACTGAGAACAAGCTCGACAATTCCCTCCTGGCACTTTCCCTGTAGGAGATACCGCAAGACGTTTCTGTAGATTGGGCACAGCGCTCTGCAGGGTGTTAGCAGAGACTTTCCCGGGACAGTGAAACCCTATGTCAGAGACACTGAGAAGAAGCCCCAATGTTCCCTCCAGGCACTTTCAGTGTGGGTGCCTTCTCCACGTGGTTCCTGGTTTCCCTGCAGCGCTGAAGAGAATGTTAGCAAAGAGGTAACCGGCACAGCGAAAACAGTACTCAAAGACAGGGAGAGCAAGCTCTCTCTTGGCACTTTGGATGTGGGACATACAGCGAGATGTTTGCTGCTTTTGCGTTTGGCTGTTGGGAGATTTACAGCACAAAGATATCTAGTTGATTTGAAGCAGTTCCGAGGAAGTCTAAACATAATCCCCACTTCTCCCTCCTGGCACTTTCCATGTGGGAGATATAGCAGGATGTATATTGGTTTTGAGGACAACTCAATGGACAGTGTAGGGAGAAAAGTTCCTGGCTCCTTGAATGCCGTTCCTGGAGACACTGCGATCAATGAGGGAGATATGTCAAGATGTGTGTTGGTTTTGAGGACGGCTCTCTGGAGAGTCTTAGCAAAGAGGTCACAGGGATAATCAGAGCAATTCTCAGAGACACTGAGAACAAGCTCGACAATTCCCTCCTGGCACTTTCCCTGTAGGAGATACCGCAAGACGTTTCTGTAGATTGGGCACAGCGCTCTGCAGGGTGTTAGCAGAGACTTTCCCGGGACAGTGAAACCCTATGTCAGAGACACTGAGAAGAAGCCCCAATGTTCCCTCCAGGCACTTTCAGTGTGGGTGCCTTCTCCACGTGGTTCCTGGTTTCCCTGCAGCGCTGAAGAGAATGTTAGCAAAGAGGTAACCGGCACAGCGAAAACAGTACTCAAAGACAGGGAGAGCAAGCTCTCTCTTGGCACTTTGGATGTGGGACATACAGCGAGATGTTTGCTGCTTTTGCGTTTGGCTGTTGGGAGATTTACAGCACAAAGATATCTAGTTGATTTGAAGCAGTTCCGAGAAAGTCTAAACATAATCGCCACTTCTCCCTCCTGGCACTTTCCATGTGGGAGATATAGCAGGATGTATATTGGTTTTGAGGACAACTCAATGGACAGTGTAGGGAGAAAAGTTCCTGGCTCCTTGAATGCCGTTCCTGGAGACACTGCGATCAATGTGGGAGATATGTCAAGATGTGTGTTTGTTTTGAGGACGGCTCTCTGGAGAGTCTTAGCAAAGAGGTCACAGGGATAATCAGAGCAATTCTCAGAGACACTGAGAACAAGCTCGACAATTCCCTCCTGGCACTTTCCCTGTAGGAGATACCGCAAGACGTTTCTGTAGATTGGGCACAGCGCTCTGCAGGGTGTTAGCAGAGACTTTCCCGGGACAGTGAAACCCTATGTCAGAGACACTGAGAAGAAGCCCCAATGTTCCCTCCAGGCACTTTCAGTGTGGGTGCCTTCTCCACGTGGTTCCTGGTTTCCCTGCAGCGCTGAAGAGAATGTTAGCAAAGAGGTAACCGGCACAGCGAAAACAGTACTCAAAGACAGGGAGAGCAAGCTCTCTCTTGGCACTTTGGATGTGGGACATACAGCGAGATGTTTGCTGCTTTTGCGTTTGGCTGTTGGGAGATTTACAGCACAAAGATATCTAGTTGATTTGAAGCAGTTCCGAGGAAGTCTAAACATAATCCCCACTTCTCCCTCCTGGCACTTTCCATGTGGGAGATATAGCAGGATGTATATTGGTTTTGAGGACAACTCAATGGACAGTGTAGGGAGAAAAGTTCCTGGCTCCTTGAATGCCGTTCCTGGAGACACTGCGATCAATGAGGGAGATATGTCAAGATGTGTGTTGGTTTTGAGGACGGCTCTCTGGAGAGTCTTAGCAAAGAGGTCACAGGGATAATCAGAGCAATTCTCAGAGACACTGAGAACAAGCTCGACAATTCCCTCCTGGCACTTTCCCTGTAGGAGATACCGCAAGACGTTTCTGTAGATTGGGCACAGCGCTCTGCAGGGTGTTAGCAGAGACTTTCCCGGGACAGTGAAACCCTATGTCAGAGACACTGAGAAGAAGCCCCAATGTTCCCTCCAGGCACTTTCAGTGTGGGTGCCTTCTCCACGTGGTTCCTGGTTTCCCTGCAGCGCTGAAGAGAATGTTAGCAAAGAGGTAACCGGCACAGCGAAAACAGTACTCAAAGACAGGGAGAGCAAGCTCTCTCTTGGCACTTTGGATGTGGGACATACAGCGAGATGTTTGCTGCTTTTGCGTTTGGCTGTTGGGAGATTTACAGCACAAAGATATCTAGTTGATTTGAAGCAGTTCCGAGAAAGTCTAAACATAATCGCCACTTCTCCCTCCTGGCACTTTCCATGTGGGAGATATAGCAGGATGTATATTGGTTTTGAGGACAACTCAATGGACAGTGTAGGGAGAAAAGTTCCTGGCTCCTTGAATGCCGTTCCTGGAGACACTGCGATCAATGTGGGAGATATGTCAAGATGTGTGTTGGTTTTGAGGACGGCTCTCTGGAGAGTCTTAGCAAAGAGGTCACAGGGATAATCAGAGCAATTCTCAGAGACACTGAGAACAAGATGGACAGTTCCCTCCTGGCACTTTCCCTGTAGGAGATACCGCAAGACGTTTCTGTAGATTGGGCACAGCGCTCTGCAGGGTGTTAGCAGAGACTTTCCCGGGACAGTGAAACCCTATGTCAGAGACACTGAGAAGAAGCCCCAATGTTCCCTCCAGGCACTTTCAGTGTGGGTGCCTTCTCCACGTGGTTCCTGGTTTCCCTGCAGCGCTGAAGAGAATGTTAGCAAAGAGGTAACCGGCACAGCGAAAACAGTACTCAAAGACAGGGAGAGCAAGCTCTCTCTTGGCACTTTGGATGTGGGACATACAGCGAGATGTTTGCTGCTTTTGCGTTTGGCTGTTGGGAGATTTACAGCACAAAGATATCTAGTTGATTTGAAGCAGTTCCGAGAAAGTCTAAACATAATCGCCACTTCTCCCTCCTGGCACTTTCCATGTGGGAGATATAGCAGGATGTATATTGGTTTTGAGGACAACTCAATGGACAGTGTAGGGAGAAAAGTTCCTGGCTCCTTGAATGCCGTTCCTGGAGACACTGCGATCAATGTGGGAGATATGTCAAGATGTGTGTTTGTTTTGAGGACGGCTCTCTGGAGAGTCTTAGCAAAGAGGTCACAGGGATAATCAGAGCAATTCTCAGAGACACTGAGAACAAGCTCGACAATTCCCTCCTGGCACTTTCCCTGTAGGAGATACCGCAAGACGTTTCTGTAGATTGGGCACAGCGCTCTGCAGGGTGTTAGCAGAGACTTTCCCGGGACAGTGAAACCCTATGTCAGAGACACTGAGAAGAAGCCCCAATGTTCCCTCCAGGCACTTTCAGTGTGGGTGCCTTCTCCACGTGGTTCCTGGTTTCCCTGCAGCGCTGAAGAGAATGTTAGCAAAGAGGTAACCGGCACAGCGAAAACAGTACTCAAAGACAGGGAGAGCAAGCTCTCTCTTGGCACTTTGGATGTGGGACATACAGCGAGATGTTTGCTGCTTTTGCGTTTGGCTGTTGGGAGATTTACAGCACAAAGATATCTAGTTGATTTGAAGCAGTTCCGAGGAAGTCTAAACATAATCCCCACTTCTCCCTCCTGGCACTTTCCATGTGGGAGATATAGCAGGATGTATATTGGTTTTGAGGACAACTCAATGGACAGTGTAGGGAGAAAAGTTCCTGGCTCCTTGAATGCCGTTCCTGGAGACACTGCGATCAATGAGGGAGATATGTCAAGATGTGTGTTGGTTTTGAGGACGGCTCTCTGGAGAGTCTTAGCAAAGAGGTCACAGGGATAATCAGAGCAATTCTCAGAGACACTGAGAACAAGCTCGACAATTCCCTCCTGGCACTTTCCCTGTAGGAGATACCGCAAGACGTTTCTGTAGATTGGGCACAGCGCTCTGCAGGGTGTTAGCAGAGACTTTCCCGGGACAGTGAAACCCTATGTCAGAGACACTGAGAAGAAGCCCCAATGTTCCCTCCAGGCACTTTCAGTGTGGGTGCCTTCTCCACGTGGTTCCTGGTTTCCCTGCAGCGCTGAAGAGAATGTTAGCAAAGAGGTAACCGGCACAGCGAAAACAGTACTCAAAGACAGGGAGAGCAAGCTCTCTCTTGGCACTTTGGATGTGGGACATACAGCGAGATGTTTGCTGCTTTTGCGTTTGGCTGTTGGGAGATTTACAGCACAAAGATATCTAGTTGATTTGAAGCAGTTCCGAGAAAGTCTAAACATAATCGCCACTTCTCCCTCCTGGCACTTTCCATGTGGGAGATATAGCAGGATGTATATTGGTTTTGAGGACAACTCAATGGACAGTGTAGGGAGAAAAGTTCCTGGCTCCTTGAATGCCGTTCCTGGAGACACTGCGATCAATGTGGGAGATATGTCAAGATGTGTGTTGGTTTTGAGGACGGCTCTCTGGAGAGTCTTAGCAAAGAGGTCACAGGGATAATCAGAGCAATTCTCAGAGACACTGAGAACAAGATGGACAGTTCCCTCCTGGCACTTTCCCTGTAGGAGATACCGCAAGACGTTTCTGTAGATTGGGCACAGCGCTCTGCAGGGTGTTAGCAGAGACTTTCCCGGGACAGTGAAACCCTATGTCAGAGACACTGAGAAGAAGCCCCAATGTTCCCTCCAGGCACTTTCAGTGTGGGTGCCTTCTCCACGTGGTTCCTGGTTTCCCTGCAGCGCTGAAGAGAATGTTAGCAAAGAGGTAACCGGCACAGCGAAAACAGTACTCAAAGACAGGGAGAGCAAGCTCTCTCTTGGCACTTTGGATGTGGGACATACAGCGAGATGTTTGCTGCTTTTGCGTTTGGCTGTTGGGAGATTTACAGCACAAAGATATCTAGTTGATTTGAAGCAGTTCCGAGAAAGTCTAAACATAATCGCCACTTCTCCCTCCTGGCACTTTCCATGTGGGAGATATAGCAGGATGTATATTGGTTTTGAGGACAACTCAATGGACAGTGTAGGGAGAAAAGTTCCTGGCTCCTTGAATGCCATTCCTGGAGACACTGCGATCAATGAGGGAGATATGTCAAGATGTGTGTTGGTTTTGAGGACGGCTCTCCGGAGAGTCTTAGCAAAGAGGTCACAGGGATAATCAGAGCAATTCTCAGAGACACTGAGAACAAGCTCGACAATTCCCTCCTGGCACTTTCCCTGTAGGAGATACCGCAAGACGTTTCTGTAGATTGGGCACAGCGCTCTGCAGGGTGTTAGCAGAGACTTTCCCGGGACAGTGAAACCCTATGTCAGAGACACTGAGAAGAAGCCCCAATGTTCCCTCCAGGCACTTTCAGTGTGGGTGCCTTCTCCACGTGGTTCCTGGTTTCCCTGCAGCGCTGAAGAGAATGTTAGCAAAGAGGTAACCGGCACAGCGAAAACAGTACTCAAAGACAGGGAGAGCAAGCTCTCTCTTGGCACTTTGGATGTGGGACATACAGCGAGATGTTTGCTGCTTTTGCGTTTGGCTGTTGGGAGATTTACAGCACAAAGATATCTAGTTGATTTGAAGCAGTTCCGAGGAAGTCTAAACATAATCCCCACTTCTCCCTCCTGGCACTTTCCATGTGGGAGATATAGCAGGATGTATATTGGTTTTGAGGACAACTCAATGGACAGTGTAGGGAGAAAAGTTCCTGGCTCCTTGAATGCCGTTCCTGGAGACACTGCGATCAATGAGGGAGATATGTCAAGATGTGTGTTGGTTTTGAGGACGGCTCTCTGGAGAGTCTTAGCAAAGAGGTCACAGGGATAATCAGAGCAATTCTCAGAGACACTGAGAACAAGCTCGACAATTCCCTCCTGGCACTTTCCCTGTAGGAGATACCGCAAGACGTTTCTGTAGATTGGGCACAGCGCTCTGCAGGGTGTTAGCAGAGACTTTCCCGGGACAGTGAAACCCTATGTCAGAGACACTGAGAAGAAGCCCCAATGTTCCCTCCAGGCACTTTCAGTGTGGGTGCCTTCTCCACGTGGTTCCTGGTTTCCCTGCAGCGCTGAAGAGAATGTTAGCAAAGAGGTAACCGGCACAGCGAAAACAGTACTCAAAGACAGGGAGAGCAAGCTCTCTCTTGGCACTTTGGATGTGGGACATACAGCGAGATGTTTGCTGCTTTTGCGTTTGGCTGTTGGGAGATTTACAGCACAAAGATATCTAGTTGATTTGAAGCAGTTCCGAGAAAGTCTAAACATAATCGCCACTTCTCCCTCCTGGCACTTTCCATGTGGGAGATATAGCAGGATGTATATTGGTTTTGAGGACAACTCAATGGACAGTGTAGGGAGAAAAGTTCCTGGCTCCTTGAATGCCGTTCCTGGAGACACTGCGATCAATGTGGGAGATATGTCAAGATGTGTGTTTGTTTTGAGGACGGCTCTCTGGAGAGTCTTAGCAAAGAGGTCACAGGGATAATCAGAGCAATTCTCAGAGACACTGAGAACAAGCTCGACAATTCCCTCCTGGCACTTTCCCTGTAGGAGATACCGCAAGACGTTTCTGTAGATTGGGCACAGCGCTCTGCAGGGTGTTAGCAGAGACTTTCCCGGGACAGTGAAACCCTATGTCAGAGACACTGAGAAGAAGCCCCAATGTTCCCTCCAGGCACTTTCAGTGTGGGTGCCTTCTCCACGTGGTTCCTGGTTTCCCTGCAGCGCTGAAGAGAATGTTAGCAAAGAGGTAACCGGCACAGCGAAAACAGTACTCAAAGACAGGGAGAGCAAGCTCTCTCTTGGCACTTTGGATGTGGGACATACAGCGAGATGTTTGCTGCTTTTGCGTTTGGCTGTTGGGAGATTTACAGCACAAAGATATCTAGTTGATTTGAAGCAGTTCCGAGGAAGTCTAAACATAATCCCCACTTCTCCCTCCTGGCACTTTCCATGTGGGAGATATAGCAGGATGTATATTGGTTTTGAGGACAACTCAATGGACAGTGTAGGGAGAAAAGTTCCTGGCTCCTTGAATGCCGTTCCTGGAGACACTGCGATCAATGAGGGAGATATGTCAAGATGTGTGTTGGTTTTGAGGACGGCTCTCTGGAGAGTCTTAGCAAAGAGGTCACAGGGATAATCAGAGCAATTCTCAGAGACACTGAGAACAAGCTCGACAATTCCCTCCTGGCACTTTCCCTGTAGGAGATACCGCAAGACGTTTCTGTAGATTGGGCACAGCGCTCTGCAGGGTGTTAGCAGAGACTTTCCCGGGACAGTGAAACCCTATGTCAGAGACACTGAGAAGAAGCCCCAATGTTCCCTCCAGGCACTTTCAGTGTGGGTGCCTTCTCCACGTGGTTCCTGGTTTCCCTGCAGCGCTGAAGAGAATGTTAGCAAAGAGGTAACCGGCACAGCGAAAACAGTACTCAAAGACAGGGAGAGCAAGCTCTCTCTTGGCACTTTGGATGTGGGACATACAGCGAGATGTTTGCTGCTTTTGCGTTTGGCTGTTGGGAGATTTACAGCACAAAGATATCTAGTTGATTTGAAGCAGTTCCGAGAAAGTCTAAACATAATCGCCACTTCTCCCTCCTGGCACTTTCCATGTGGGAGATATAGCAGGATGTATATTGGTTTTGAGGACAACTCAATGGACAGTGTAGGGAGAAAAGTTCCTGGCTCCTTGAATGCCGTTCCTGGAGACACTGCGATCAATGAGGGAGATATGTCAAGATGTGTGTTGGTTTTGAGGACGGCTCTCTGGAGAGTCTTAGCAAAGAGGTCACAGGGATAATCAGAGCAATTCTCAGAGACACTGAGAACAAGATGGACAGTTCCCTCCTGGCACTTTCCCTGTAGGAGATACCGCAAGACGTTTCTGTAGATTGGGCACAGCGCTCTGCAGGGTGTTAGCAGAGACTTTCCCGGGACAGTGAAACCCTATGTCAGAGACACTGAGAAGAAGCCCCAATGTTCCCTCCAGGCACTTTCAGTGTGGGTGCCTTCTCCACGTGGTTCCTGGTTTCCCTGCAGCGCTGAAGAGAATGTTAGCAAAGAGGTAACCGGCACAGCGAAAACAGTACTCAAAGACAGGGAGAGCAAGCTCTCTCTTGGCACTTTGGATGTGGGACATACAGCGAGATGTTTGCTGCTTTTGCGTTTGGCTGTTGGGAGATTTACAGCACAAAGATATCTAGTTGATTTGAAGCAGTTCCGAGAAAGTCTAAACATAATCCCCACTTCTCCCTCCTGGCACTTTCCATGTGGGAGATATAGCAGGATGTATATTGGTTTTGAGGACAACTCAATGGACAGTGTAGGGAGAAAAGTTCCTGGCTCCTTGAATGCCGTTCCTGGAGACACTGCGATCAATGAGGGAGATATGTCAAGATGTGTGTTGGTTTTGAGGACGGCTCTCTGGAGAGTCTTAGCAAAGAGGTCACAGGGATAATCAGAGCAATTCTCAGAGACACTGAGAACAAGCTCGACAATTCCCTCCTGGCACTTTCCCTGTAGGAGATACCGCAAGACGTTTCTGTAGATTGGGCACAGCGCTCTGCAGGGTGTTAGCAGAGACTTTCCCGGGACAGTGAAACCCTATGTCAGAGACACTGAGAAGAAGCCCCAATGTTCCCTCCAGGCACTTTCAGTGTGGGTGCCTTCTCCACGTGGTTCCTGGTTTCCCTGCAGCGCTGAAGAGAATGTTAGCAAAGAGGTAACCGGCACAGCGAAAACAGTACTCAAAGACAGGGAGAGCAAGCTCTCTCTTGGCACTTTGGATGTGGGACATATAGCGAGATGTTTGCTGCTTTTGCGTTTGGCTGTTGGGAGATTTACAGCACAAAGATATCTAGTTGATTTGAAGCAGTTCCGAGAAAGTCTAAACATAATCGCCACTTCTCCCTCCTGGCACTTTCCATGTGGGAGATATAGCAGGATGTATATTGGTTTTGAGGACAACTCAATGGACAGTGTAGGGAGAAAAGTTCCTGGCTCCTTGAATGCCGTTCCTGGAGACACTGCGATCAATGTGGGAGATATGTCAAGATGTGTGTTGGTTTTGAGGACGGCTCTCTGGAGAGTCTTAGCAAAGAGGTCACAGGGATAATCAGAGCAATTCTCAGAGACACTGAGAACAAGCTCGACAGTTCCCTCCTGGCACTTTCCCTGTAGGAGATACCGCAAGACGTTTCTGTAGATTGGGCACAGCGCTCTGCAGGGTGTTAGCAGAGACTTTCCCGGGACAGTGAAACCCTATGTCAGAGACACTGAGAAGAAGCCCCAATGTTCCCTCCAGGCACTTTCAGTGTGGGTGCCTTCTCCACGTGGTTCCTGGTTTCCCTGCAGCGCTGAAGAGAATGTTAGCAAAGAGGTAACCGGCACAGCGAAAACAGTACTCAAAGACAGGGAGAGCAAGCTCTCTCTTGGCACTTTGGATGTGGGACATACAGCGAGATGTTTGCTGCTTTTGCGTTTGGCTGTTGGGAGATTTACAGCACAAAGATATCTAGTTGATTTGAAGCAGTTCCGAGAAAGTCTAAACATAATCGCCACTTCTCCCTCCTGGCACTTTCCATGTGGGAGATATAGCAGGATGTATATTGGTTTTGAGGACAACTCAATGGACAGTGTAGGGAGAAAAGTTCCTGGCTCCTTGAATGCCGTTCCTGGAGACACTGCGATCAATGTGGGAGATATGTCAAGATGTGTGTTTGTTTTGAGGACGGCTCTCTGGAGAGTCTTAGCAAAGAGGTCACAGGGATAATCAGAGCAATTCTCAGAGACACTGAGAACAAGCTCGACAATTCCCTCCTGGCACTTTCCCTGTAGGAGATACCGCAAGACGTTTCTGTAGATTGGGCACAGCGCTCTGCAGGGTGTTAGCAGAGACTTTCCCGGGACAGTGAAACCCTATGTCAGAGACACTGAGAAGAAGCCCCAATGTTCCCTCCAGGCACTTTCAGTGTGGGTGCCTTCTCCACGTGGTTCCTGGTTTCCCTGCAGCGCTGAAGAGAATGTTAGCAAAGAGGTAACCGGCACAGCGAAAACAGTACTCAAAGAGAGGGAGAGCAAGCTCTCTCTTGGCACTTTGGATGTGGGACATACAGCGAGATGTTTGCTGCTTTTGCGTTTGGCTGTTGGGAGATTTACAGCACAAAGATATCTAGTTGATTTGAAGCAGTTCCGAGAAAGTCTAAACATAATCGCCACTTCTCCCTCCTGGCACTTTCCATGTGGGAGATATAGCAGGATGTATATTGGTTTTGAGGACAACTCAATGGACAGTGTAGGGAGAAAAGTTCCTGGCTCCTTGAATGCCGTTCCTGGAGACACTGCGATCAATGAGGGAGATATGTCAAGATGTGTGTTGGTTTTGAGGACGGCTCTCTGGAGAGTCTTAGCAAAGAGGTCACAGGGATAATCAGAGCAATTCTCAGAGACACTGAGAACAAGATGGACAGTTCCCTCCTGGCACTTTCCCTGTAGGAGATACCGCAAGACGTTTCTGTAGATTGGGCACAGCGCTCTGCAGGGTGTTAGCAGAGACTTTCCCGGGACAGTGAAACCCTATGTCAGAGACACTGAGAAGAAGCCCCAATGTTCCCTCCAGGCACTTTCAGTGTGGGTGCCTTCTCCACGTGGTTCCTGGTTTCCCTGCAGCGCTGAAGAGAATGTTAGCAAAGAGGTAACCGGCACAGCGAAAACAGTACTCAAAGACAGGGAGAGCAAGCTCTCTCTTGGCACTTTGGATGTGGGACATACAGCGAGATGTTTGCTGCTTTTGTGTTTGGCTGTTGGGAGATTTACAGCACAAAGATATCTAGTTGATTTGAAGCAGTTCCGAGAAAGTCTAAACATAATCGCCACTTCTCCCTCCTGGCACTTTCCATGTGGGAGATATAGCAGGATGTATATTGGTTTTGAGGACAACTCAATGGACAGTGTAGGGAGAAAAGTTCCTGGCTCCTTGAATGCCGTTCCTGGAGACACTGCGATCAATGTGGGAGATATGTCAAGATGTGTGTTTGTTTTGAGGACGGCTCTCTGGAGAGTCTTAGCAAAGAGGTCACAGGGATAATCAGAGCAATTCTCAGAGACACTGAGAACAAGCTCGACAATTCCCTCCTGGCACTTTCCCTGTAGGAGATACCGCAAGACGTTTCTGTAGATTGGGCACAGCGCTCTGCAGGGTGTTAGCAGAGACTTTCCCGGGACAGTGAAACCCTATGTCAGAGACACTGAGAAGAAGCCCCAATGTTCCCTCCAGGCACTTTCAGTGTGGGTGCCTTCTCCACGTGGTTCCTGGTTTCCCTGCAGCGCTGAAGAGAATGTTAGCAAAGAGGTAACCGGCACAGCGAAAACAGTACTCAAAGACAGGGAGAGCAAGCTCTCTCTTGGCACTTTGGATGTGGGACATACAGCGAGATGTTTGCTGCTTTTGCGTTTGGCTGTTGGGAGATTTACAGCACAAAGATATCTAGTTGATTTGAAGCAGTTCCGAGGAAGTCTAAACATAATCGCCACTTCTCCCTCCTGGCACTTTCCATGTGGGAGATATAGCAGGATGTATATTGGTTTTGAGGACAACTCAATGGACAGTGTAGGGAGAAAAGTTCCTGGCTCCTTGAATGCCGTTCCTGGAGACACTGCGATCAATGAGGGAGATATGTCAAGATGTGTGTTGGTTTTGAGGACGGCTCTCTGGAGAGTCTTAGCAAAGAGGTCACAGGGATAATCAGAGCAATTCTCAGAGACACTGAGAACAAGCTCGACAATTCCCTCCTGGCACTTTCCCTGTAGGAGATACCGCAAGACGTTTCTGTAGATTGGGCACAGCGCTCTGCAGGGTGTTAGCAGAGACTTTCCCGGGACAGTGAAACCCTATGTCAGAGACACTGAGAAGAAGCCCCAATGTTCCCTCCAGGCACTTTCAGTGTGGGTGCCTTCTCCACGTGGTTCCTGGTTTCCCTGCAGCGCTGAAGAGAATGTTAGCAAAGAGGTAACCGTCACAGCGAAAACAGTACTCAAAGACAGGGAGAGTAAGCTCTCTCTTGGCACTTTGGATGTGGGACATACAGCGAGATGTTTGCTGCTTTTGCGTTTGGCTGTTGGGAGATTTACAGCACAAAGATATCTAGTTGATTTGAAGCAGTTCCGAGAAAGTCTAAACATAATCGCCACTTCTCCCTCCTGGCACTTTCCATGTGGGAGATATAGCAGGATGTATATTGGTTTTGAGGACAACTCAATGGACAGTGTAGGGAGAAAAGTTCCTGGCTCCTTGAATGCCGTTCCTGGAGACACTGCGATCAATGAGGGAGATATGTCAAGATGTGTGTTGGTTTTGAGGACGGCTCTCTGGAGAGTCTTAGCAAAGAGGTCACAGGGATAATCAGAGCAATTCTCAGAGACACTGAGAACAAGCTCGACAATTCCCTCCTGGCACTTTCCCTGTAGGAGATACCGCAAGACGTTTCTGTAGATTGGGCACAGCGCTCTGCAGGGTGTTAGCAGAGACTTTCCCGGGACAGTGAAACCCTATGTCAGAGACACTGAGAAGAAGCCCCAATGTTCCCTCCAGGCACTTTCAGTGTGGGTGCCTTCTCCACGTGGTTCCTGGTTTCCCTGCAGCGCTGAAGAGAATGTTAGCAAAGAGGTAACCGGCACAGCGAAAACAGTACTCAAAGACAGGGAGAGCAAGCTCTCTCTTGGCACTTTGGATGTGGGACATACAGCGAGATGTTTGCTGCTTTTGCGTTTGGCTGTTGGGAGATTTACAGCACAAAGATATCTAGTTGATTTGAAGCAGTTCCGAGAAAGTCTAAACATAATCGCCACTTCTCCCTCCTGGCACTTTCCATGTGGGAGATATAGCAGGATGTATATTGGTTTTGAGGACAACTCAATGGACAGTGTAGGGAGAAAAGTTCCTGGCTCCTTGAATGCCGTTCCTGGAGACACTGCGATCAATGTGGGAGATATGTCAAGATGTGTGTTTGTTTTGAGGACGGCTCTCTGGAGAGTCTTAGCAAAGAGGTCACAGGGATAATCAGAGCAATTCTCAGAGACACTGAGAACAAGCTCGACAATTCCCTCCTGGCACTTTCCCTGTAGGAGATACCGCAAGACGTTTCTGTAGATTGGGCACAGCGCTCTGCAGGGTGTTAGCAGAGACTTTCCCGGGACAGTGAAACCCTATGTCAGAGACACTGAGAAGAAGCCCCAATGTTCCCTCCAGGCACTTTCAGTGTGGGTGCCTTCTCCACGTGGTTCCTGGTTTCCCTGCAGCGCTGAAGAGAATGTTAGCAAAGAGGTAACCGGCACAGCGAAAACAGTACTCAAAGACAGGGAGAGCAAGCTCTCTCTTGGCACTTTGGATGTGGGACATACAGCGAGATGTTTGCTGCTTTTGCGTTTGGCTGTTGGGAGATTTACAGCACAAAGATATCTAGTTGATTTGAAGCAGTTCCGAGGAAGTCTAAACATAATCGCCACTTCTCCCTCCTGGCACTTTCCATGTGGGAGATATAGCAGGATGTATATTGGTTTTGAGGACAACTCAATGGACAGTGTAGGGAGAAAAGTTCCTGGCTCCTTGAATGCCGTTCCTGGAGACACTGCGATCAATGAGGGAGATATGTCAAGATGTGTGTTGGTTTTGAGGACGGCTCTCTGGAGAGTCTTAGCAAAGAGGTCACAGGGATAATCAGAGCAATTCTCAGAGACACTGAGAACAAGCTCGACAATTCCCTCCTGGCACTTTCCCTGTAGGAGATACCGCAAGACGTTTCTGTAGATTGGGCACAGCGCTCTGCAGGGTGTTAGCAGAGACTTTCCCGGGACAGTGAAACCCTATGTCAGAGACACTGAGAAGAAGCCCCAATGTTCCCTCCAGGCACTTTCAATGTGGGTGCCTTCTCCACGTGGTTCCTGGTTTCCCTGCAGCGCTGAAGAGAATGTTAGCAAAGAGGTAACCGGCACAGCGAAAACAGTACTCAAAGACAGGGAGAGTAAGCTCTCTCTTGGCACTTTGGATGTGGGACATACAGCGAGATGTTTGCTGCTTTTGCGTTTGGCTGTTGGGAGATTTACAGCACAAAGATATCTAGTTGATTTGAAGCAGTTCCGAGAAAGTCTAAACATAATCGCCACTTCTCCCTCCTGGCACTTTCCATGTGGGAGATATAGCAGGATGTATATTGGTTTTGAGGACAACTCAATGGACAGTGTAGGGAGAAAAGTTCCTGGCTCCTTGAATGCCGTTCCTGGAGACACTGCGATCAATGAGGGAGATATGTCAAGATGTGTGTTGGTTTTGAGGACGGCTCTCTGGAGAGTCTTAGCAAAGAGGTCACAGGGATAATCAGAGCAATTCTCAGAGACACTGAGAACAAGCTCGACAATTCCCTCCTGGCACTTTCCCTGTAGGAGATACCGCAAGACGTTTCTGTAGATTGGGCACAGCGCTCTGCAGGGTGTTAGCAGAGACTTTCCCGGGACAGTGAAACCCTATGTCAGAGACACTGAGAAGAAGCCCCAATGTTCCCTCCAGGCACTTTCAGTGTGGGTGCCTTCTCCACGTGGTTCCTGGTTTCCCTGCAGCGCTGAAGAGAATGTTAGCAAAGAGGTAACCGGCACAGCGAAAACAGTACTCAAAGACAGGGAGAGCAAGCTCTCTCTTGGCACTTTGGATGTGGGACATACAGCGAGATGTTTGCTGCTTTTGCGTTTGGCTGTTGGGAGATTTACAGCACAAAGATATCTAGTTGATTTGAAGCAGTTCCGAGAAAGTCTAAACATAATCGCCACTTCTCCCTCCTGGCACTTTCCATGTGGGAGATATAGCAGGATGTATATTGGTTTTGAGGACAACTCAATGGACAGTGTAGGGAGAAAAGTTCCTGGCTCCTTGAATGCCGTTCCTGGAGACACTGCGATCAATGTGGGAGATATGTCAAGATGTGTGTTGGTTTTGAGGACGGCTCTCTGGAGAGTCTTAGCAAAGAGGTCACAGGGATAATCAGAGCAATTCTCAGAGACACTGAGAACAAGATGGACAGTTCCCTCCTGGCACTTTCCCTGTAGGAGATACCGCAAGACGTTTCTGTAGATTGGGCACAGCGCTCTGCAGGGTGTTAGCAGAGACTTTCCCGGGACAGTGAAACCCTATGTCAGAGACACTGAGAAGAAGCCCCAATGTTCCCTCCAGGCACTTTCAGTGTGGGTGCCTTCTCCACGTGGTTCCTGGTTTCCCTGCAGCGCTGAAGAGAATGTTAGCAAAGAGGTAACCGGCACAGCGAAAACAGTACTCAAAGACAGGGAGAGCAAGCTCTCTCTTGGCACTTTGGATGTGGGACATACAGCGAGATGTTTGCTGCTTTTGCGTTTGGCTGTTGGGAGATTTACAGCACAAAGATATCTAGTTGATTTGAAGCAGTTCCGAGAAAGTCTAAACATAATCGCCACTTCTCCCTCCTGGCACTTTCCATGTGGGAGATATAGCAGGATGTATATTGGTTTTGAGGACAACTCAATGGACAGTGTAGGGAGAAAAGTTCCTGGCTCCTTGAATGCCGTTCCTGGAGACACTGCGATCAATGTGGGAGATATGTCAAGATGTGTGTTGGTTTTGAGGACGGCTCTCTGGAGAGTCTTAGCAAAGAGGTCACAGGGATAATCAGAGCAATTCTCAGAGACACTGAGAACAAGCTCGACAATTCCCTCCTGGCACTTTCCCTGTAGGAGATACCGCAAGACGTTTCTGTAGATTGGGCACAGCGCTCTGCAGGGTGTTAGCAGAGACTTTCCCGGGACAGTGAAACCCTATGTCAGAGACACTGAGAAGAAGCCCCAATGTTCCCTCCAGGCACTTTCAGTGTGGGTGCCTTCTCCACGTGGTTCCTGGTTTCCCTGCAGCGCTGAAGAGAATGTTAGCAAAGAGGTAACCGGCACAGCGAAAACAGTACTCAAAGACAGGGAGAGCAAGCTCTCTCTTGGCACTTTGGATGTGGGACATACAGCGAGATGTTTGCTGCTTTTGCGTTTGGCTGTTGGGAGATTTACAGCACAAAGATATCTAGTTGATTTGAAGCAGTTCCGAGAAAGTCTAAACATAATCGCCACTTCTCCCTCCTGGCACTTTCCATGTGGGAGATATAGCAGGATGTATATTGGTTTTGAGGACAACTCAATGGACAGTGTAGGGAGAAAAGTTCCTGGCTCCTTGAATGCCGTTCCTGGAGACACTGCGATCAATGTGGGAGATATGTCAAGATGTGTGTTGGTTTTGAGGACGGCTCTCTGGAGAGTCTTAGCAAAGAGGTCACAGGGATAATCAGAGCAATTCTCAGAGACACTGAGAACAAGCTCGACAGTTCCCTCCTGGCACTTTCCCTGTAGGAGATACCGCAAGACGTTTCTGTAGATTGGGCACAGCGCTCTGCAGGGTGTTAGCAGAGACTTTCCCGGGACAGTGAAACCCTATGTCAGAGACACTGAGAAGAAGCCCCAATGTTCCCTCCAGGCACTTTCAGTGTGGGTGCCTTCTCCACGTGGTTCCTGGTTTCCCTGCAGCGCTGAAGAGAATGTTAGCAAAGAGGTAACCGGCACAGCGAAAACAGTACTCAAAGACAGGGAGAGCAAGCTCTCTCTTGGCACTTTGGATGTGGGACATACAGCGAGATGTTTGCTGCTTTTGCGTTTGGCTGTTGGGAGATTTACAGCACAAAGATATCTAGTTGATTTGAAGCAGTTCCGAGGAAGTCTAAACATAATCGCCACTTCTCCCTCCTGGCACTTTCCATGTGGGAGATATAGCAGGATGTATATTGGTTTTGAGGACAACTCAATGGACAGTGTAGGGAGAAAAGTTCCTGGCTCCTTGAATGCCGTTCCTGGAGACACTGCGATCAATGAGGGAGATATGTCAAGATGTGTGTTGGTTTTGAGGACGGCTCTCTGGAGAGTCTTAGCAAAGAGGTCACAGGGATAATCAGAGCAATTCTCAGAGACACTGAGAACAAGATGGACAGTTCCCTCCTGGCACTTTCCCTGTAGGAGATACCGCAAGACGTTTCTGTAGATTGGGCACAGCGCTCTGCAGGGTGTTAGCAGAGACTTTCCCGGGACAGTGAAACCCTATGTCAGAGACACTGAGAAGAAGCCCCAATGTTCCCTCCAGGCACTTTCAGTGTGGGTGCCTTCTCCACGTGGTTCCTGGTTTCCCTGCAGCGCTGAAGAGAATGTTAGCAAAGAGGTAACCGGCACAGCGAAAACAGTACTCAAAGACAGGGAGAGCAAGCTCTCTCTTGGCACTTTGGATGTGGGACATACAGCGAGATGTTTGCTGCTTTTGCGTTTGGCTGTTGGGAGATTTACAGCACAAAGATATCTAGTTGATTTGAAGCAGTTCCGAGGAAGTCTAAACATAATCCCCACTTCTCCCTCCTGGCACTTTCCATGTGGGAGATATAGCAGGATGTATATTGGTTTTGAGGACAACTCAATGGACAGTGTAGGGAGAAAAGTTCCTGGCTCCTTGAATGCCGTTCCTGGAGACACTGCGATCAATGAGGGAGATATGTCAAGATGTGTGTTGGTTTTGAGGACGGCTCTCTGGAGAGTCTTAGCAAAGAGGTCACAGGGATAATCAGAGCAATTCTCAGAGACACTGAGAACAAGATGGACAGTTCCCTCCTGGCACTTTCCCTGTAGGAGATACCGCAAGACGTTTCTGTAGATTGGGCACAGCGCTCTGCAGGGTGTTAGCAGAGACTTTCCCGGGACAGTGAAACCCTATGTCAGAGACACTGAGAAGAAGCCCCAATGTTCCCTCCAGGCACTTTCAGTGTGGGTGCCTTCTCCACGTGGTTCCTGGTTTCCCTGCAGCGCTGAAGAGAATGTTAGCAAAGAGGTAACCGGCACAGCGAAAACAGTACTCAAAGACAGGGAGAGCAAGCTCTCTCTTGGCACTTTGGATGTGGGACATACAGCGAGATGTTTGCTGCTTTTGCGTTTGGCTGTTGGGAGATTTACAGCACAAAGATATCTAGTTGATTTGAAGCAGTTCCGAGGAAATCTAAACATAATCCCCACTTCTCCCTCCTGGCACTTTCCATGTGGGAGATATAGCAGGATGTATATTGGTTTTGAGGACAACTCAATGGACAGTGTAGGGAGAAAAGTTCCTGGCTCCTTGAATGCCGTTCCTGGAGACACTGCGATCAATGAGGGAGATATGTCAAGATGTGTGTTGGTTTTGAGGACGGCTCTCTGGAGAGTCTTAGCAAAGAGGTCACAGGGATAATCAGAGCAATTCTCAGAGACACTGAGAACAAGCTCGACAATTCCCTCCTGGCACTTTCCCTGTAGGAGATACCGCAAGACGTTTCTGTAGATTGGGCACAGCGCTCTGCAGGGTGTTAGCAGAGACTTTCCCGGGACAGTGAAACCCTATGTCAGAGACACTGAGAAGAAGCCCCAATGTTCCCTCCAGGCACTTTCAGTGTGGGTGCCTTCTCCACGTGGTTCCTGGTTTCCCTGCAGCGCTGAAGAGAATGTTAGCAAAGAGGTAACCGGCACAGCGAAAACAGTACTCAAAGACAGGGAGAGCAAGCTCTCTCTTGGCACTTTGGATGTGGGACATACAGCGAGATGTTTGCTGCTTTTGCGTTTGGCTGTTGGGAGATTTACAGCACAAAGATATCTAGTTGATTTGAAGCAGTTCCGAGAAAGTCTAAACATAATCGCCACTTCTCCCTCCTGGCACTTTCCATGTGGGAGATATAGCAGGATGTATATTGGTTTTGAGGACAACTCAATGGACAGTGTAGGGAGAAAAGTTCCTGGCTCCTTGAATGCCGTTCCTGGAGACACTGCGATCAATGTGGGAGATATGTCAAGATGTGTGTTTGTTTTGAGGACGGCTCTCTGGAGAGTCTTAGCAAAGAGGTCACAGGGATAATCAGAGCAATTCTCAGAGACACTGAGAACAAGCTCGACAATTCCCTCCTGGCACTTTCCCTGTAGGAGATACCGCAAGACGTTTCTGTAGATTGGGCACAGCGCTCTGCAGGGTGTTAGCAGAGACTTTCCCGGGACAGTGAAACCCTATGTCAGAGACACTGAGAAGAAGCCCCAATGTTCCCTCCAGGCACTTTCAGTGTGGGTGCCTTCTCCACGTGGTTCCTGGTTTCCCTGCAGCGCTGAAGAGAATGTTAGCAAAGAGGTAACCGGCACAGCGAAAACAGTACTCAAAGACAGGGAGAGCAAGCTCTCTCTTGGCACTTTGGATGTGGGACATACAGCGAGATGTTTGCTGCTTTTGCGTTTGGCTGTTGGGAGATTTACAGCACAAAGATATCTAGTTGATTTGAAGCAGTTCCGAGGAAGTCTAAACATAATCGCCACTTCTCCCTCCTGGCACTTTCCATGTGGGAGATATAGCAGGATGTATATTGGTTTTGAGGACAACTCAATGGACAGTGTAGGGAGAAAAGTTCCTGGCTCCTTGAATGCCGTTCCTGGAGACACTGCGATCAATGAGGGAGATATGTCAAGATGTGTGTTGGTTTTGAGGACGGCTCTCTGGAGAGTCTTAGCAAAGAGGTCACAGGGATAATCAGAGCAATTCTCAGAGACACTGAGAACAAGCTCGACAATTCCCTCCTGGCACTTTCCCTGTAGGAGATACCGCAAGACGTTTCTGTAGATTGGGCACAGCGCTCTGCAGGGTGTTAGCAGAGACTTTCCCGGGACAGTGAAACCCTATGTCAGAGACACTGAGAAGAAGCCCCAATGTTCCCTCCAGGCACTTTCAGTGTGGGTGCCTTCTCCACGTGGTTCCTGGTTTCCCTGCAGCGCTGAAGAGAATGTTAGCAAAGAGGTAACCGGCACAGCGAAAACAGTACTCAAAGACAGGGAGAGCAAGCTCTCTCTTGGCACTTTGGATGTGGGACATACAGCGAGATGTTTGCTGCTTTTGCGTTTGGCTGTTGGGAGATTTACAGCACAAAGATATCTAGTTGATTTGAAGCAGTTCCGAGGAAGTCTAAACATAATCGCCACTTCTCCCTCCTGGCACTTTCCATGTGGGAGATATAGCAGGATGTATATTGGTTTTGAGGACAACTCAATGGACAGTGTAGGGAGAAAAGTTCCTGGCTCCTTGAATGCCGTTCCTGGAGACACTGCGATCAATGAGGGAGATATGTCAAGATGTGTGTTGGTTTTGAGGACGGCTCTCTGGAGAGTCTTAGCAAAGAGGTCACAGGGATAATCAGAGCAATTCTCAGAGACACTGAGAACAAGCTCGACAATTCCCTCCTGGCACTTTCCCTGTAGGAGATACCGCAAGACGTTTCTGTAGATTGGGCACAGCGCTCTGCAGGGTGTTAGCAGAGACTTTCCCGGGACAGTGAAACCCTATGTCAGAGACACTGAGAAGAAGCCCCAATGTTCCCTCCAGGCACTTTCAGTGTGGGTGCCTTCTCCACGTGGTTCCTGGTTTCCCTGCAGCGCTGAAGAGAATGTTAGCAAAGAGGTAACCGGCACAGCGAAAACAGTACTCAAAGACAGGGAGAGCAAGCTCTCTCTTGGCACTTTGGATGTGGGACATACAGCGAGATGTTTGCTGCTTTTGCGTTTGGCTGTTGGGAGATTTACAGCACAAAGATATCTAGTTGATTTGAAGCAGTTCCGAGAAAGTCTAAACATAATCGCCACTTCTCCCTCCTGGCACTTTCCATGTGGGAGATATAGCAGGATGTATATTGGTTTTGAGGACAACTCAATGGACAGTGTAGGGAGAAAAGTTCCTGGCTCCTTGAATGCCGTTCCTGGAGACACTGCGATCAATGTGGGAGATATGTCAAGATGTGTGTTGGTTTTGAGGACGGCTCTCTGGAGAGTCTTAGCAAAGAGGTCACAGGGATAATCAGAGCAATTCTCAGAGACACTGAGAACAAGCTCGACAATTCCCTCCTGGCACTTTCCCTGTAGGAGATACCGCAAGACGTTTCTGTAGATTGGGCACAGCGCTCTGCAGGGTGTTAGCAGAGACTTTCCCGGGACAGTGAAACCCTATGTCAGAGACACTGAGAAGAAGCCCCAATGTTCCCTCCAGGCACTTTCAGTGTGGGTGCCTTCTCCACGTGGTTCCTGGTTTCCCTGCAGCGCTGAAGAGAATGTTAGCAAAGAGGTAACCGGGACAGCGAAAACAGTACTCAAAGACAGGGAGAGCAAGCTCTCTCTTGGCACTTTGGATGTGGGACATACAGCGAGATGTTTGCTGCTTTTGCGTTTGGCTGTTGGGAGATTTACAGCACAAAGATATCTAGTTGATTTGAAGCAGTTCCGAGAAAGTCTAAACATAATCGCCACTTCTCCCTCCTGGCACTTTCCATGTGGGAGATATAGCTGGATGTATATTGGTTTTGAGGACAACTCAATGGACAGTGTAGGGAGAAAAGTTCCTGGCTCCTTGAATGCCGTTCCTGGAGACACTGCGATCAATGAGGGAGATATGTCAAGATGTGTGTTGGTTTTGAGGACGGCTCTCTGGAGAGTCTTAGCAAAGAGGTCACAGGGATAATCAGAGCAATTCTCAGAGACACTGAGAACAAGATGGACAGTTCCCTCCTGGCACTTTCCCTGTAGGAGATACCGCAAGACGTTTCTGTAGATTGGGCACAGCGCTCTGCAGGGTGTTAGCAGAGACTTTCCCGGGACAGTGAAACCCTATGTCAGAGACACTGAGAAGAAGCCCCAATGTTCCCTCCAGGCACTTTCAGTGTGGGTGCCTTCTCCACGTGGTTCCTGGTTTCCCTGCAGCGCTGAAGAGAATGTTAGCAAAGAGGTAACCGTCACAGCGAAAACAGTACTCAAAGACAGGGAGAGCAAGCTCTCTCTTGGCACTTTGGATGTGGGACATACAGCGAGATGTTTGCTGCTTTTGCGTTTGGCTGTTGGGAGATTTACAGCACAAAGATATCTAGTTGATTTGAAGCAGTTCCGAGGAAGTCTAAACATAATCGCCACTTCTCCCTCCTGGCACTTTCCATGTGGGAGATATAGCAGGATGTATATTGGTTTTGAGGACAACTCAATGGACAGTGTAGGGAGAAAAGTTCCTGGCTCCTTGAATGCCGTTCCTGGAGACACTGCGATCAATGAGGGAGATATGTCAAGATGTGTGTTGGTTTTGAGGACGGCTCTCTGGAGAGTCTTAGCAAAGAGGTCACAGGGATAATCAGAGCAATTCTCAGAGACACTGAGAACAAGCTCGACAATTCCCTCCTGGCACTTTCCCTGTAGGAGATACCGCAAGACGTTTCTGTAGATTGGGCACAGCGCTCTGCAGGGTGTTAGCAGAGACTTTCCCGGGACAGTGAAACCCTATGTCAGAGACACTGAGAAGAAGCCCCAATGTTCCCTCCAGGCACTTTCAGTGTGGGTGCCTTCTCCACGTGGTTCCTGGTTTCCCTGCAGCGCTGAAGAGAATGTTAGCAAAGAGGTAACCGGCACAGCGAAAACAGTACTCAAAGACAGGGAGAGCAAGCTCTCTCTTGGCACTTTGGATGTGGGACATACAGCGAGATGTTTGCTGCTTTTGCGTTTGGCTGTTGGGAGATTTACAGCACAAAGATATCTAGTTGATTTGAAGCAGTTCCGAGGAAGTCTAAACATAATCCCCACTTCTCCCTCCTGGCACTTTCCATGTGGGAGATATAGCAGGATGTATATTGGTTTTGAGGACAACTCAATGGACAGTGTAGGGAGAAAAGTTCCTGGCTCCTTGAATGCCGTTCCTGGAGACACTGCGATCAATGAGGGAGATATGTCAAGATGTGTGTTGGTTTTGAGGACGGCTCTCTGGAGAGTCTTAGCAAAGAGGTCACAGGGATAATCAGAGCAATTCTCAGAGACACTGAGAACAAGCTCGACAATTCCCTCCTGGCACTTTCCCTGTAGGAGATACCGCAAGACGTTTCTGTAGATTGGGCACAGCGCTCTGCAGGGTGTTAGCAGAGACTTTCCCGGGACAGTGAAACCCTATGTCAGAGACACTGAGAAGAAGCCCCAATGTTCCCTCCAGGCACTTTCAGTGTGGGTGCCTTCTCCACGTGGTTCCTGGTTTCCCTGCAGCGCTGAAGAGAATGTTAGCAAAGAGGTAACCGGCACAGCGAAAACAGTACTCAAAGAGAGGGAGAGCAAGCTCTCTCTTGGCACTTTGGATGTGGGACATACAGCGAGATGTTTGCTGCTTTTGCGTTTGGCTGTTGGGAGATTTACAGCACAAAGATATCTAGTTGATTTGAAGCAGTTCCGAGAAAGTCTAAACATAATCGCCACTTCTCCCTCCTGGCACTTTCCATGTGGGAGATATAGCTGGATGTATATTGGTTTTGAGGACAACTCAATGGACAGTGTAGGGAGAAAAGTTCCTGGCTCCTTGAATGCCGTTCCTGGAGACACTGCGATCAATGAGGGAGATATGTCAAGATGTGTGTTGGTTTTGAGGACGGCTCTCTGGAGAGTCTTAGCAAAGAGGTCACAGGGATAATCAGAGCAATTCTCAGAGACACTGAGAACAAGATGGACAGTTCCCTCCTGGCACTTTCCCTGTAGGAGATACCGCAAGACGTTTCTGTAGATTGGGCACAGCGCTCTGCAGGGTGTTAGCAGAGACTTTCCCGGGACAGTGAAACCCTATGTCAGAGACACTGAGAAGAAGCCCCAATGTTCCCTCCAGGCACTTTCAGTGTGGGTGCCTTCTCCACGTGGTTCCTGGTTTCCCTGCAGCGCTGAAGAGAATGTTAGCAAAGAGGTAACCGGCACAGCGAAAACAGTACTCAAAGACAGGGAGAGCAAGCTCTCTCTTGGCACTTTGGATGTGGGACATACAGCGAGATGTTTGCTGCTTTTGCGTTTGGCTGTTGGGAGATTTACAGCACAAAGATATCTAGTTGATTTGAAGCAGTTCCGAGGAAGTCTAAACATAATCGCCACTTCTCCCTCCTGGCACTTTCCATGTGGGAGATATAGCAGGATGTATATTGGTTTTGAGGACAACTCAATGGACAGTGTAGGGAGAAAAGTTCCTGGCTCCTTGAATGCCGTTCCTGGAGACACTGCGATCAATGAGGGAGATATGTCAAGATGTGTGTTGGTTTTGAGGACGGCTCTCTGGAGAGTCTTAGCAAAGAGGTCACAGGGATAATCAGAGCAATTCTCAGAGACACTGAGAACAAGCTCGACAATTCCCTCCTGGCACTTTCCCTGTAGGAGATACCGCAAGACGTTTCTGTAGATTGGGCACAGCGCTCTGCAGGGTGTTAGCAGAGACTTTCCCGGGACAGTGAAACCCTATGTCAGAGACACTGAGAAGAAGCCCCAATGTTCCCTCCAGGCACTTTCAGTGTGGGTGCCTTCTCCACGTGGTTCCTGGTTTCCCTGCAGCGCTGAAGAGAATGTTAGCAAAGAGGTAACCGGCACAGCGAAAACAGTACTCAAAGACAGGGAGAGCAAGCTCTCTCTTGGCACTTTGGATGTGGGACATACAGCGAGATGTTTGCTGCTTTTGCGTTTGGCTGTTGGGAGATTTACAGCACAAAGATATCTAGTTGATTTGAAGCAGTTCCGAGGAAGTCTAAACATAATCCCCACTTCTCCCTCCTGGCACTTTCCATGTGGGAGATATAGCAGGATGTATATTGGTTTTGAGGACAACTCAATGGACAGTGTAGGGAGAAAAGTTCCTGGCTCCTTGAATGCCGTTCCTGGAGACACTGCGATCAATGAGGGAGATATGTCAAGATGTGTGTTGGTTTTGAGGACGGCTCTCTGGAGAGTCTTAGCAAAGAGGTCACAGGGATAATCAGAGCAATTCTCAGAGACACTGAGAACAAGCTCGACAATTCCCTCCTGGCACTTTCCCTGTAGGAGATACCGCAAGACGTTTCTGTAGATTGGGCACAGCGCTCTGCAGGGTGTTAGCAGAGACTTTCCCGGGACAGTGAAACCCTATGTCAGAGACACTGAGAAGAAGCCCCAATGTTCCCTCCAGGCACTTTCAGTGTGGGTGCCTTCTCCACGTGGTTCCTGGTTTCCCTGCAGCGCTGAAGAGAATGTTAGCAAAGAGGTAACCGGCACAGCGAAAACAGTACTCAAAGAGAGGGAGAGCAAGCTCTCTCTTGGCACTTTGGATGTGGGACATACAGCGAGATGTTTGCTGCTTTTGCGTTTGGCTGTTGGGAGATTTACAGCACAAAGATATCTAGTTGATTTGAAGCAGTTCCGAGAAAGTCTAAACATAATCGCCACTTCTCCCTCCTGGCACTTTCCATGTGGGAGATATAGCTGGATGTATATTGGTTTTGAGGACAACTCAATGGACAGTGTAGGGAGAAAAGTTCCTGGCTCCTTGAATGCCGTTCCTGGAGACACTGCGATCAATGAGGGAGATATGTCAAGATGTGTGTTGGTTTTGAGGACGGCTCTCTGGAGAGTCTTAGCAAAGAGGTCACAGGGATAATCAGAGCAATTCTCAGAGACACTGAGAACAAGATGGACAGTTCCCTCCTGGCACTTTCCCTGTAGGAGATACCGCAAGACGTTTCTGTAGATTGGGCACAGCGCTCTGCAGGGTGTTAGCAGAGACTTTCCCGGGACAGTGAAACCCTATGTCAGAGACACTGAGAAGAAGCCCCAATGTTCCCTCCAGGCACTTTCAGTGTGGGTGCCTTCTCCACGTGGTTCCTGGTTTCCCTGCAGCGCTGAAGAGAATGTTAGCAAAGAGGTAACCGGCACAGCGAAAACAGTACTCAAAGACAGGGAGAGCAAGCTCTCTCTTGGCACTTTGGATGTGGGACATACAGCGAGATGTTTGCTGCTTTTGCGTTTGGCTGTTGGGAGATTTACAGCACAAAGATATCTAGTTGATTTGAAGCAGTTCCGAGAAAGTCTAAACATAATCGCCACTTCTCCCTCCTGGCACTTTCCATGTGGGAGATATAGCAGGATGTATATTGGTTTTGAGGACAACTCAATGGACAGTGTAGGGAGAAAAGTTCCTGGCTCCTTGAATGCCGTTCCTGGAGACACTGCGATCAATGTGGGAGATATGTCAAGATGTGTGTTGGTTTTGAGGACGGCTCTCTGGAGAGTCTTAGCAAAGAGGTCACAGGGATAATCAGAGCAATTCTCAGAGACACTGAGAACAAGATGGACAGTTCCCTCCTGGCACTTTCCCTGTAGGAGATACCGCAAGACGTTTCTGTAGATTGGGCACAGCGCTCTGCAGGGTGTTAGCAGAGACTTTCCCGGGACAGTGAAACCCTATGTCAGAGACACTGAGAAGAAGCCCCAATGTTCCCTCCAGGCACTTTCAGTGTGGGTGCCTTCTCCACGTGGTTCCTGGTTTCCCTGCAGCGCTGAAGAGAATGTTAGCAAAGAGGTAACCGGCACAGCGAAAACAGTACTCAAAGACAGGGAGAGCAAGCTCTCTCTTGGCACTTTGGATGTGGGACATACAGCGAGATGTTTGCTGCTTTTGCGTTTGGCTGTTGGGAGATTTACAGCACAAAGATATCTAGTTGATTTGAAGCAGTTCCGAGAAAGTCTAAACATAATCGCCACTTCTCCCTCCTGGCACTTTCCATGTGGGAGATATAGCAGGATGTATATTGGTTTTGAGGACAACTCAATGGACAGTGTAGGGAGAAAAGTTCCTGGCTCCTTGAATGCCGTTCCTGGAGACACTGCGATCAATGTGGGAGATATGTCAAGATGTGTGTTGGTTTTGAGGACGGCTCTCTGGAGAGTCTTAGCAAAGAGGTCACAGGGATAATCAGAGCAATTCTCAGAGACACTGAGAACAAGCTCGACAGTTCCCTCCTGGCACTTTCCCTGTAGGAGATACCGCAAGACGTTTCTGTAGATTGGGCACAGCGCTCTGCAGGGTGTTAGCAGAGACTTTCCCGGGACAGTGAAACCCTATGTCAGAGACACTGAGAAGAAGCCCCAATGTTCCCTCCAGGCACTTTCAGTGTGGGTGCCTTCTCCACGTGGTTCCTGGTTTCCCTGCAGCGCTGAAGAGAATGTTAGCAAAGAGGTAACCGGCACAGCGAAAACAGTACTCAAAGACAGGGAGAGCAAGCTCTCTCTTGGCACTTTGGATGTGGGACATACAGCGAGATGTTTGCTGCTTTTGCGTTTGGCTGTTGGGAGATTTACAGCACAAAGATATCTAGTTGATTTGAAGCAGTTCCGAGAAAGTCTAAACATAATCCCCACTTCTCCCTCCTGGCACTTTCCATGTGGGAGATATAGCAGGATGTATATTGGTTTTGAGGACAACTCAATGGACAGTGTAGGGAGAAAAGTTCCTGGCTCCTTGAATGCCGTTCCTGGAGACACTGCGATCAATGAGGGAGATATGTCAAGATGTGTGTTGGTTTTGAGGACGGCTCTCTGGAGAGTCTTAGCAAAGAGGTCACAGGGATAATCAGAGCAATTCTCAGAGACACTGAGAACAAGCTCGACAATTCCCTCCTGGCACTTTCCCTGTAGGAGATACCGCAAGACGTTTCTGTAGATTGGGCACAGCGCTCTGCAGGGTGTTAGCAGAGACTTTCCCGGGACAGTGAAACCCTATGTCAGAGACACTGAGAAGAAGCCCCAATGTTCCCTCCAGGCACTTTCAGTGTGGGTGCCTTCTCCACGTGGTTCCTGGTTTCCCTGCAGCGCTGAAGAGAATGTTAGCAAAGAGGTAACCGTCACAGCGAAAACAGTACTCAAAGACAGGGAGAGCAAGCTCTCTCTTGGCACTTTGGATGTGGGACATACAGCGAGATGTTTGCTGCTTTTGCGTTTGGCTGTTGGGAGATTTACAGCACAAAGATATCTAGTTGATTTGAAGCAGTTCCGAGGAAGTCTAAACATAATCGCCACTTCTCCCTCCTGGCACTTTCCATGTGGGAGATATAGCAGGATGTATATTGGTTTTGAGGACAACTCAATGGACAGTGTAGGGAGAAAAGTTCCTGGCTCCTTGAATGCCGTTCCTGGAGACACTGCGATCAATGTGGGAGATATGTCAAGATGTGTGTTGGTTTTGAGGACGGCTCTCTGGAGAGTCTTAGCAAAGAGGTCACAGGGATAATCAGAGCAATTCTCAGAGACACTGAGAACAAGCTCGACAATTCCCTCCTGGCACTTTCCCTGTAGGAGATACCGCAAGACGTTTCTGTAGATTGGGCACAGCGCTCTGCAGGGTGTTAGCAGAGACTTTCCCGGGACAGTGAAACCCTATGTCAGAGACACTGAGAAGAAGCCCCAATGTTCCCTCCAGGCACTTTCAGTGTGGGTGCCTTCTCCACGTGGTTCCTGGTTTCCCTGCAGCGCTGAAGAGAATGTTAGCAAAGAGGTAACCGTCACAGCGAAAACAGTACTCAAAGACAGGGAGAGCAAGCTCTCTCTTGGCACTTTGGATGTGGGACATACAGCGAGATGTTTGCTGCTTTTGCGTTTGGCTGTTGGGAGATTTACAGCACAAAGATATCTAGTTGATTTGAAGCAGTTCCGAGGAAGTCTAAACATAATCCCCACTTCTCCCTCCTGGCACTTTCCATGTGGGAGATATAGCAGGATGTATATTGGTTTTGAGGACAACTCAATGGACAGTGTAGGGAGAAAAGTTCCTGGCTCCTTGAATGCCGTTCCTGGAGACACTGCGATCAATGAGGGAGATATGTCAAGATGTGTGTTGGTTTTGAGGACGGCTCTCTGGAGAGTCTTAGCAAAGAGGTCACAGGGATAATCAGAGCAATTCTCAGAGACACTGAGAACAAGCTCGACAATTCCCTCCTGGCACTTTCCCTGTAGGAGATACCGCAAGACGTTTCTGTAGATTGGGCACAGCGCTCTGCAGGGTGTTAGCAGAGACTTTCCCGGGACAGTGAAACCCTATGTCAGAGACACTGAGAAGAAGCCCCAATGTTCCCTCCAGGCACTTTCAGTGTGGGTGCCTTCTCCACGTGGTTCCTGGTTTCCCTGCAGCGCTGAAGAGAATGTTAGCAAAGAGGTAACCGGCACAGCGAAAACAGTACTCAAAGACAGGGAGAGCAAGCTCTCTCTTGGCACTTTGGATGTGGGACATACAGCGAGATGTTTGCTGCTTTTGCGTTTGGCTGTTGGGAGATTTACAGCACAAAGATATCTAGTTGATTTGAAGCAGTTCCGAGAAAGTCTAAACATAATCCCCACTTCTCCCTCCTGGCACTTTCCATGTGGGAGATATAGCTGGATGTATATTGGTTTTGAGGACAACTCAATGGACAGTGTAGGGAGAAAAGTTCCTGGCTCCTTGAATGCCGTTCCTGGAGACACTGCGATCAATGAGGGAGATATGTCAAGATGTGTGTTGGTTTTGAGGACGGCTCTCTGGAGAGTCTTAGCAAAGAGGTCACAGGGATAATCAGAGCAATTCTCAGAGACACTGAGAACAAGATGGACAGTTCCCTCCTGGCACTTTCCCTGTAGGAGATACCGCAAGACGTTTCTGTAGATTGGGCACAGCGCTCTGCAGGGTGTTAGCAGAGACTTTCCCGGGACAGTGAAACCCTATGTCAGAGACACTGAGAAGAAGCCCCAATGTTCCCTCCAGGCACTTTCAGTGTGGGTGCCTTCTCCACGTGGTTCCTGGTTTCCCTGCAGCGCTGAAGAGAATGTTAGCAAAGAGGTAACCGGCACAGCGAAAACAGTACTCAAAGACAGGGAGAGCAAGCTCTCTCTTGGCACTTTGGATGTGGGACATACAGCGAGATGTTTGCTGCTTTTGCGTTTGGCTGTTGGGAGATTTACAGCACAAAGATATCTAGTTGATTTGAAGCAGTTCCGAGAAAGTCTAAACATAATCGCCACTTCTCCCTCCTGGCACTTTCCATGTGGGAGATATAGCAGGATGTATATTGGTTTTGAGGACAACTCAATGGACAGTGTAGGGAGAAAAGTTCCTGGCTCCTTGAATGCCGTTCCTGGAGACACTGCGATCAATGTGGGAGATATGTCAAGATGTGTGTTGGTTTTGAGGACGGCTCTCTGGAGAGTCTTAGCAAAGAGGTCACAGGGATAATCAGAGCAATTCTCAGAGACACTGAGAACAAGATGGACAGTTCCCTCCTGGCACTTTCCCTGTAGGAGATACCGCAAGACGTTTCTGTAGATTGGGCACAGCGCTCTGCAGGGTGTTAGCAGAGACTTTCCCGGGACAGTGAAACCCTATGTCAGAGACACTGAGAAGAAGCCCCAATGTTCCCTCCAGGCACTTTCAGTGTGGGTGCCTTCTCCACGTGGTTCCTGGTTTCCCTGCAGCGCTGAAGAGAATGTTAGCAAAGAGGTAACCGGCACAGCGAAAACAGTACTCAAAGACAGGGAGAGCAAGCTCTCTCTTGGCACTTTGGATGTGGGACATACAGCGAGATGTTTGCTGCTTTTGCGTTTGGCTGTTGGGAGATTTACAGCACAAAGATATCTAGTTGATTTGAAGCAGTTCCGAGAAAGTCTAAACATAATCGCCACTTCTCCCTCCTGGCACTTTCCATGTGGGAGATATAGCAGGATGTATATTGGTTTTGAGGACAACTCAATGGACAGTGTAGGGAGAAAAGTTCCTGGCTCCTTGAATGCCGTTCCTGGAGACACTGCGATCAATGTGGGAGATATGTCAAGATGTGTGTTGGTTTTGAGGACGGCTCTCTGGAGAGTCTTAGCAAAGAGGTCACAGGGATAATCAGAGCAATTCTCAGAGACACTGAGAACAAGATGGACAGTTCCCTCCTGGCACTTTCCCTGTAGGAGATACCGCAAGACGTTTCTGTAGATTGGGCACAGCGCTCTGCAGGGTGTTAGCAGAGACTTTCCCGGGACAGTGAAACCCTATGTCAGAGACACTGAGAAGAAGCCCCAATGTTCCCTCCAGGCACTTTCAGTGTGGGTGCCTTCTCCACGTGGTTCCTGGTTTCCCTGCAGCGCTGAAGAGAATGTTAGCAAAGAGGTAACCGGCACAGCGAAAACAGTACTCAAAGACAGGGAGAGCAAGCTCTCTCTTGGCACTTTGGATGTGGGACATACAGCGAGATGTTTGCTGCTTTTGCGTTTGGCTGTTGGGAGATTTACAGCACAAAGATATCTAGTTGATTTGAAGCAGTTCCGAGAAAGTCTAAACATAATCGCCACTTCTCCCTCCTGGCACTTTCCATGTGGGAGATATAGCAGGATGTATATTGGTTTTGAGGACAACTCAATGGACAGTGTAGGGAGAAAAGTTCCTGGCTCCTTGAATGCCGTTCCTGGAGACACTGCGATCAATGTGGGAGATATGTCAAGATGTGTGTTGGTTTTGAGGACGGCTCTCTGGAGAGTCTTAGCAAAGAGGTCACAGGGATAATCAGAGCAATTCTCAGAGACACTGAGAACAAGATGGACAGTTCCTTCCTGGCACTTTCCCTGTAGGAGATACCGCAAGACGTTTCTGTAGATTGGGCACAGCGCTCTGCAGGGTGTTAGCAGAGACTTTCCCGGGACAGTGAAACCCTATGTCAGAGACACTGAGAAGAAGCCCCAATGTTCCCTCCAGGCACTTTCAGTGTGGGTGCCTTCTCCACGTGGTTCCTGGTTTCCCTGCAGCGCTGAAGAGAATGTTAGCAAAGAGGTAACCGGCACAGCGAAAACAGTACTCAAAGACAGGGAGAGCAAGCTCTCTCTTGGCACTTTGGATGTGGGACATACAGCGAGATGTTTGCTGCTTTTGCGTTTGGCTGTTGGGAGATTTACAGCACAAAGATATCTAGTTGATTTGAAGCAGTTCCGAGAAAGTCTAAACATAATCGCCACTTCTCCCTCCTGGCACTTTCCATGTGGGAGATATAGCAGGATGTATATTGGTTTTGAGGACAACTCAATGGACAGTGTAGGGAGAAAAGTTCCTGGCTCCTTGAATGCCGTTCCTGGAGACACTGCGATCAATGTGGGAGATATGTCAAGATGTGTGTTGGTTTTGAGGACGGCTCTCTGGAGAGTCTTAGCAAAGAGGTCACAGGGATAATCAGAGCAATTCTCAGAGACACTGAGAACAAGCTCGACAATTCCCTCCTGGCACTTTCCCTGTAGGAGATACCGCAAGACGTTTCTGTAGATTGGGCACAGCGCTCTGCAGGGTGTTAGCAGAGACTTTCCCGGGACAGTGAAACCCTATGTCAGAGACACTGAGAAGAAGCCCCAATGTTCCCTCCAGGCACTTTCAGTGTGGGTGCCTTCTCCACGTGGTTCCTGGTTTCCCTGCAGCGCTGAAGAGAATGTTAGCAAAGAGGTAACCGGGACAGTGAAAACAGTACTCAAAGACAGGGAGAGCAAGCTCTCTCTTGGCACTTTGGATGTGGGACATACAGCGAGATGTTTGCTGCTTTTGCGTTTGGCTGTTGGGAGATTTACAGCACAAAGATATCTAGTTGATTTGAAGCAGTTCCGAGAAAGTCTAAACATAATCGCCACTTCTCCCTCCTGGCACTTTCCATGTGGGAGATATAGCAGGATGTATATTGGTTTTGAGGACAACTCAATGGACAGTGTAGGGAGAAAAGTTCCTGGCTCCTTGAATGCCGTTCCTGGAGACACTGCGATCAATGAGGGAGATATGTCAAGATGTGTGTTGGTTTTGAGGACGGCTCTCTGGAGAGTCTTAGCAAAGAGGTCACAGGGATAATCAGAGCAATTCTCAGAGACACTGAGAACAAGCTCGACAGTTCCCTCCTGGCACTTTCCCTGTAGGAGATACCGCAAGACGTTTCTGTAGATTGGGCACAGCGCTCTGCAGGGTGTTAGCAGAGACTTTCCCGGGACAGTGAAACCCTATGTCAGAGACACTGAGAAGAAGCCCCAATGTTCCCTCCAGGCACTTTCAGTGTGGGTGCCTTCTCCACGTGGTTCCTGGTTTCCCTGCAGCGCTGAAGAGAATGTTAGCAAAGAGGTAACCGGCACAGCGAAAACAGTACTCAAAGACAGGGAGAGCAAGCTCTCTCTTGGCACTTTGGATGTGGGACATACAGCGAGATGTTTGCTGCTTTTGCGTTTGGCTGTTGGGAGATTTACAGCACAAAGATATCTAGTTGATTTGAAGCAGTTCCGAGAAAGTCTAAACATAATCGCCACTTCTCCCTCCTGGCACTTTCCATGTGGGAGATATAGCAGGATGTATATTGGTTTTGAGGACAACTCAATGGACAGTGTAGGGAGAAAAGTTCCTGGCTCCTTGAATGCCGTTCCTGGAGACACTGCGATCAATGTGGGAGATATGTCAAGATGTGTGTTTGTTTTGAGGACGGCTCTCTGGAGAGTCTTAGCAAAGAGGTCACAGGGATAATCAGAGCAATTCTCAGAGACACTGAGAACAAGCTCGACAATTCCCTCCTGGCACTTTCCCTGTAGGAGATACCGCAAGACGTTTCTGTAGATTGGGCACAGCGCTCTGCAGGGTGTTAGCAGAGACTTTCCCGGGACAGTGAAACCCTATGTCAGAGACACTGAGAAGAAGCCCCAATGTTCCCTCCAGGCACTTTCAGTGTGGGTGCCTTCTCCACGTGGTTCCTGGTTTCCCTGCAGCGCTGAAGAGAATGTTAGCAAAGAGGTAACCGGCACAGCGAAAACAGTACTCAAAGAGAGGGAGAGCAAGCTCTCTCTTGGCACTTTGGATGTGGGACATACAGCGAGATGTTTGCTGCTTTTGCGTTTGGCTGTTGGGAGATTTACAGCACAAAGATATCTAGTTGATTTGAAGCAGTTCCGAGAAAGTCTAAACATAATCGCCACTTCTCCCTCCTGGCACTTTCCATGTGGGAGATATAGCAGGATGTATATTGGTTTTGAGGACAACTCAATGGACAGTGTAGGGAGAAAAGTTCCTGGCTCCTTGAATGCCGTTCCTGGAGACACTGCGATCAATGTGGGAGATATGTCAAGATGTGTGTTTGTTTTGAGGACGGCTCTCTGGAGAGTCTTAGCAAAGAGGTCACAGGGATAATCAGAGCAATTCTCAGAGACACTGAGAACAAGCTCGACAATTCCCTCCTGGCACTTTCCCTGTAGGAGATACCGCAAGACGTTTCTGTAGATTGGGCACAGCGCTCTGCAGGGTGTTAGCAGAGACTTTCCCGGGACAGTGAAACCCTATGTCAGAGACACTGAGAAGAAGCCCCAATGTTCCCTCCAGGCACTTTCAGTGTGGGTGCCTTCTCCACGTGGTTCCTGGTTTCCCTGCAGCGCTGAAGAGAATGTTAGCAAAGAGGTAACCGGCACAGCGAAAACAGTACTCAAAGAGAGGGAGAGCAACCTCTCTCTTGGCACTTTGGATGTGGGACATACAGCGAGATGTTTGCTGCTTTTGCGTTTGGCTGTTGGGAGATTTACAGCACAAAGATATCTAGTTGATTTGAAGCAGTTCCGAGAAAGTCTAAACATAATCGCCACTTCTCCCTCCTGGCACTTTCCATGTGGGAGATATAGCTGGATGTATATTGGTTTTGAGGACAACTCAATGGACAGTGTAGGGAGAAAAGTTCCTGGCTCCTTGAATGCCGTTCCTGGAGACACTGCGATCAATGAGGGAGATATGTCAAGATGTGTGTTGGTTTTGAGGACGGCTCTCTGGAGAGTCTTAGCAAAGAGGTCACAGGGATAATCAGAGCAATTCTCAGAGACACTGAGAACAAGATGGACAGTTCCCTCCTGGCACTTTCCCTGTAGGAGATACCGCAAGACGTTTCTGTAGATTGGGCACAGCGCTCTGCAGGGTGTTAGCAGAGACTTTCCCGGGACAGTGAAACCCTATGTCAGAGACACTGAGAAGAAGCCCCAATGTTCCCTCCAGGCACTTTCAGTGTGGGTGCCTTCTCCACGTGGTTCCTGGTTTCCCTGCAGCGCTGAAGAGAATGTTAGCAAAGAGGTAACCGGCACAGCGAAAACAGTACTCAAAGACAGGGAGAGCAAGCTCTCTCTTGGCACTTTGGATGTGGGACATCCAGCGAGATGTTTGCTGCTTTTGCGTTTGGCTGTTGGGAGATTTACAGCACAAAGATATCTAGTTGATTTGAAGCAGTTCCGAGAAAGTCTAAACATAATCGCCACTTCTCCCTCCTGGCACTTTCCATGTGGGAGATATAGCAGGATGTATATTGGTTTTGAGGACAACTCAATGGACAGTGTAGGGAGAAAAGTTCCTGGCTCCTTGAATGCCGTTCCTGGAGACACTGCGATCAATGAGGGAGATATGTCAAGATGTGTGTTGGTTTTGAGGACGGCTCTCTGGAGAGTCTTAGCAAAGAGGTCACAGGGATAATCAGAGCAATTCTCAGAGACACTGAGAACAAGATGGACAGTTCCCTCCTGGCACTTTCCCTGTAGGAGATACCGCAAGACGTTTCTGTAGATTGGGCACAGCGCTCTGCAGGGTGTTAGCAGAGACTTTCCCGGGACAGTGAAACCCTATGTCAGAGACACTGAGAAGAAGCCCCAATGTTCCCTCCAGGCACTTTCAGTGTGGGTGCCTTCTCCACGTGGTTCCTGGTTTCCCTGCAGCGCTGAAGAGAATGTTAGCAAAGAGGTAACCGGCACAGCGAAAACAGTACTCAAAGAGAGGGAGAGCAAGCTCTCTCTTGGCACTTTGGATGTGGGACATACAGCGAGATGTTTGCTGCTTTTGCGTTTGGCTGTTGGGAGATTTACAGCACAAAGATATCTAGTTGATTTGAAGCAGTTCCGAGAAAGTCTAAACATAATCGCCACTTCTCCCTCCTGGCACTTTCCATGTGGGAGATATAGCAGGATGTATATTGGTTTTGAGGACAACTCAATGGACAGTGTAGGGAGAAAAGTTCCTGGCTCCTTGAATGCCGTTCCTGGAGACACTGCGATCAATGTGGGAGATATGTCAAGATGTGTGTTTGTTTTGAGGACGGCTCTCTGGAGAGTCTTAGCAAAGAGGTCACAGGGATAATCAGAGCAATTCTCAGAGACACTGAGAACAAGATGGACAGTTCCCTCCTGGCACTTTCCCTGTAGGAGATACCGCAAGACGTTTCTGTAGATTGGGCACAGCGCTCTGCAGGGTGTTAGCAGAGACTTTCCCGGGACAGTGAAACCCTATGTCAGAGACACTGAGAAGAAGCCCCAATGTTCCCTCCAGGCACTTTCAGTGTGGGTGCCTTCTCCACGTGGTTCCTGGTTTCCCTGCAGCGCTGAAGAGAATGTTAGCAAAGAGGTAACCGGCACAGCGAAAACAGTACTCAAAGACAGGGAGAGCAAGCTCTCTCTTGGCACTTTGGATGTGGGACATACAGCGAGATGTTTGCTGCTTTTGCGTTTGGCTGTTGGGAGATTTACAGCACAAAGATATCTAGTTGATTTGAAGCAGTTCCGAGAAAGTCTAAACATAATCGCCACTTCTCCCTCCTGGCACTTTCCATGTGGGAGATATAGCAGGATGTATATTGGTTTTGAGGACAACTCAATGGACAGTGTAGGGAGAAAAGTTCCTGGCTCCTTGAATGCCGTTCCTGGAGACACTGCGATCAATGTGGGAGATATGTCAAGATGTGTGTTGGTTTTGAGGACGGCTCTCTGGAGAGTCTTAGCAAAGAGGTCACAGGGATAATCAGAGCAATTCTCAGAGACACTGAGAACAAGATGGACAGTTCCCTCCTGGCACTTTCCCTGTAGGAGATACCGCAAGACGTTTCTGTAGATTGGGCACAGCGCTCTGCAGGGTGTTAGCAGAGACTTTCCCGGGACAGTGAAACCCTATGTCAGAGACACTGAGAAGAAGCCCCAATGTTCCCTCCAGGCACTTTCAGTGTGGGTGCCTTCTCCACGTGGTTCCTGGTTTCCCTGCAGCGCTGAAGAGAATGTTAGCAAAGAGGTAACCGGCACAGCGAAAACAGTACTCAAAGACAGGGAGAGCAAGCTCTCTCTTGGCACTTTGGATGTGGGACATACAGCGAGATGTTTGCTGCTTTTGCGTTTGGCTGTTGGGAGATTTACAGCACAAAGATATCTAGTTGATTTGAAGCAGTTCCGAGGAAGTCTAAACATAATCCCCACTTCTCCCTCCTGGCACTTTCCATGTGGGAGATATAGCAGGATGTATATTGGTTTTGAGGACAACTCAATGGACAGTGTAGGGAGAAAAGTTCCTGGCTCCTTGAATGCCGTTCCTGGAGACACTGCGATCAATGAGGGAGATATGTCAAGATGTGTGTTGGTTTTGAGGACGGCTCTCTGGAGAGTCTTAGCAAAGAGGTCACAGGGATAATCAGAGCAATTCTCAGAGACACTGAGAACAAGATGGACAGTTCCCTCCTGGCACTTTCCCTGTAGGAGATACCGCAAGACGTTTCTGTAGATTGGGCACAGCGCTCTGCAGGGTGTTAGCAGAGACTTTCCCGGGACAGTGAAACCCTATGTCAGAGACACTGAGAAGAAGCCCCAATGTTCCCTCCAGGCACTTTCAGTGTGGGTGCCTTCTCCACGTGGTTCCTGGTTTCCCTGCAGCGCTGAAGAGAATGTTAGCAAAGAGGTAACCGGCACAGCGAAAACAGTACTCAAAGACAGGGAGAGCAAGCTCTCTCTTGGCACTTTGGATGTGGGACATACAGCGAGATGTTTGCTGCTTTTGCGTTTGGCTGTTGGGAGATTTACAGCACAAAGATATCTAGTTGATTTGAAGCAGTTCCGAGAAAGTCTAAACATAATCGCCACTTCTCCCTCCTGGCACTTTCCATGTGGGAGATATAGCAGGATGTATATTGGTTTTGAGGACAACTCAATGGACAGTGTAGGGAGAAAAGTTCCTGGCTCCTTGAATGCCGTTCCTGGAGACACTGCGATCAATGTGGGAGATATGTCAAGATGTGTGTTGGTTTTGAGGACGGCTCTCTGGAGAGTCTTAGCAAAGAGGTCACAGGGATAATCAGAGCAATTCTCAGAGACACTGAGAACAAGCTCGACAATTCCCTCCTGGCACTTTCCCTGTAGGAGATACCGCAAGACGTTTCTGTAGATTGGGCACAGCGCTCTGCAGGGTGTTAGCAGAGACTTTCCCGGGACAGTGAAACCCTATGTCAGAGACACTGAGAAGAAGCCCCAATGTTCCCTCCAGGCACTTTCAGTGTGGGTGCCTTCTCCACGTGGTTCCTGGTTTCCCTGCAGCGCTGAAGAGAATGTTAGCAAAGAGGTAACCGGCACAGCGAAAACAGTACTCAAAGACAGGGAGAGCAAGCTCTCTCTTGGCACTTTGGATGTGGGACATACAGCGAGATGTTTGCTGCTTTTGCGTTTGGCTGTTGGGAGATTTACAGCACAAAGATATCTAGTTGATTTGAAGCAGTTCCGAGAAAGTCTAAACATAATCCCCACTTCTCCCTCCTGGCACTTTCCATGTGGGAGATATAGCAGGATGTATATTGGTTTTGAGGACAACTCAATGGACAGTGTAGGGAGAAAAGTTCCTGGCTCCTTGAATGCCGTTCCTGGAGACACTGCGATCAATGTGGGAGATATGTCAAGATGTGTGTTGGTTTTGAGGACGGCTCTCTGGAGAGTCTTAGCAAAGAGGTCACAGGGATAATCAGAGCAATTCTCAGAGACACTGAGAACAAGATGGACAGTTCCCTCCTGGCACTTTCCCTGTAGGAGATACCGCAAGACGTTTCTGTAGATTGGGCACAGCGCTCTGCAGGGTGTTAGCAGAGACTTTCCCGGGACAGTGAAACCCTATGTCAGAGACACTGAGAAGAAGCCCCAATGTTCCCTCCAGGCACTTTCAGTGTGGGTGCCTTCTCCACGTGGTTCCTGGTTTCCCTGCAGCGCTGAAGAGAATGTTAGCAAAGAGGTAACCGGCACAGCGAAAACAGTACTCAAAGACAGGGAGAGCAAGCTCTCTCTTGGCACTTTGGATGTGGGACATACAGCGAGATGTTTGCTGCTTTTGCGTTTGGCTGTTGGGAGATTTACAGCACAAAGATATCTAGTTGATTTGAAGCAGTTCCGAGAAAGTCTAAACATAATCGCCACTTCTCCCTCCTGGCACTTTCCATGTGGGAGATATAGCAGGATGTATATTGGTTTTGAGGACAACTCAATGGACAGTGTAGGGAGAAAAGTTCCTGGCTCCTTGAATGCCGTTCCTGGAGACACTGCGATCAATGTGGGAGATATGTCAAGATGTGTGTTTGTTTTGAGGACGGCTCTCTGGAGAGTCTTAGCAAAGAGGTCACAGGGATAATCAGAGCAATTCTCAGAGACACTGAGAACAAGATGGACAGTTCCCTCCTGGCACTTTCCCTGTAGGAGATACCGCAAGACGTTTCTGTAGATTGGGCACAGCGCTCTGCAGGGTGTTAGCAGAGACTTTCCCGGGACAGTGAAACCCTATGTCAGAGACACTGAGAAGAAGCCCCAATGTTCCCTCCAGGCACTTTCAGTGTGGGTGCCTTCTCCACGTGGTTCCTGGTTTCCCTGCAGCGCTGAAGAGAATGTTAGCAAAGAGGTAACCGGCACAGCGAAAACAGTACTCAAAGACAGGGAGAGCAAGCTCTCTCTTGGCACTTTGGATGTGGGACATACAGCGAGATGTTTGCTGCTTTTGCGTTTGGCTGTTGGGAGATTTACAGCACAAAGATATCTAGTTGATTTGAAGCAGTTCCGAGAAAGTCTAAACATAATCGCCACTTCTCCCTCCTGGCACTTTCCATGTGGGAGATATAGCTGGATGTATATTGGTTTTGAGGACAACTCAATGGACAGTGTAGGGAGAAAAGTTCCTGGCTCCTTGAATGCCCTTCCTGGAGACACTGCGATCAATGAGGGAGATATGTCAAGATGTGTGTTGGTTTTGAGGACGGCTCTCTGGAGAGTCTTAGCAAAGAGGTCACAGGGATAATCAGAGCAATTCTCAGAGACACTGAGAACAAGATGGACAGTTCCCTCCTGGCACTTTCCCTGTAGGAGATACCGCAAGACGTTTCTGTAGATTGGGCACAGCGCTCTGCAGGGTGTTAGCAGAGACTTTCCCGGGACAGTGAAACCCTATGTCAGAGACACTGAGAAGAAGCCCCAATGTTCCCTCCAGGCACTTTCAGTGTGGGTGCCTTCTCCACGTGGTTCCTGGTTTCCCTGCAGCGCTGAAGAGAATGTTAGCAAAGAGGTAACCGGCACAGCGAAAACAGTACTCAAAGACAGGGAGAGCAAGCTCTCTCTTGGCACTTTGGATGTGGGACATACAGCGAGATGTTTGCTGCTTTTGCGTTTGGCTGTTGGGAGATTTACAGCACAAAGATATCTAGTTGATTTGAAGCAGTTCCGAGAAAGTCTAAACATAATCGCCACTTCTCCCTCCTGGCACTTTCCATGTGGGAGATATAGCAGGATGTATATTGGTTTTGAGGACAACTCAATGGACAGTGTAGGGAGAAAAGTTCCTGGCTCCTTGAATGCCGTTCCTGGAGACACTGCGATCAATGTGGGAGATATGTCAAGATGTGTGTTGGTTTTGAGGACGGCTCTCTGGAGAGTCTTAGCAAAGAGGTCACAGGGATAATCAGAGCAATTCTCAGAGACACTGAGAACAAGCTCGACAATTCCCTCCTGGCACTTTCCCTGTAGGAGATACCGCAAGACGTTTCTGTAGATTGGGCACAGCGCTCTGCAGGGTGTTAGCAGAGACTTTCCCGGGACAGTGAAACCCTATGTCAGAGACACTGAGAAGAAGCCCCAATGTTCCCTTCAGGCACTTTCAGTGTGGGTGCCTTCTCCACGTGGTTCCTGGTTTCCCTGCAGCGCTGAAGAGAATGTTAGCAAAGAGGTAACCGGCACAGCGAAAACAGTACTCAAAGACAGGGAGAGCAAGCTCTCTCTTGGCACTTTGGATGTGGGACATACAGCGAGATGTTTGCTGCTTTTGCGTTTGGCTGTTGGGAGATTTACAGCACAAAGATATCTAGTTGATTTGAAGCAGTTCCTAGAAAGTCTAAACATAATCGCCACTTCTCCCTCCTGGCACTTTCCATGTGGGAGATATAGCAGGATGTATATTGGTTTTGAGGACAACTCAATGGACAGTGTAGGGAGAAAAGTTCCTGGCTCCTTGAATGCCGTTCCTGGAGACACTGCGATCAATGAGGGAGATATGTCAAGATGTGTGTTGGTTTTGAGGACGGCTCTCTGGAGAGTCTTAGCAAAGAGGTCACAGGGATAATCAGAGCAATTCTCAGAGACACTGAGAACAAGATGGACAGTTCCCTCCTGGCACTTTCCCTGTAGGAGATACCGCAAGACGTTTCTGTAGATTGGGCACAGCGCTCTGCAGGGTGTTAGCAGAGACTTTCCCGGGACAGTGAAACCCTATGTCAGAGACACTGAGAAGAAGCCCCAATGTTCCCTCCAGGCACTTTCAGTGTGGGTGCCTTCTCCACGTGGTTCCTGGTTTCCCTGCAGCGCTGAAGAGAATGTTAGCAAAGAGGTAACCGGCACAGCGAAAACAGTACTCAAAGACAGGGAGAGCAAGCTCTCTCTTGGCACTTTGGATGTGGGACATACAGCGAGATGTTTGCTGCTTTTGCGTTTGGCTGTTGGGAGATTTACAGCACAAAGATATCTAGTTGATTTGAAGCAGTTCCGAGAAAGTCTAAACATAATCGCCACTTCTCCCTCCTGGCACTTTCCATGTGGGAGATATAGCAGGATGTATATTGGTTTTGAGGACAACTCAATGGACAGTGTAGGGAGAAAAGTTCCTGGCTCCTTGAATGCCGTTCCTGGAGACACTGCGATCAATGTGGGAGATATGTCAAGATGTGTGTTTGTTTTGAGGACGGCTCTCTGGAGAGTCTTAGCAAAGAGGTCACAGGGATAATCAGAGCAATTCTCAGAGACACTGAGAACAAGATGGACAGTTCCCTCCTGGCACTTTCCCTGTAGGAGATACCGCAAGACGTTTCTGTAGATTGGGCACAGCGCTCTGCAGGGTGTTAGCAGAGACTTTCCCGGGACAGTGAAACCCTATGTCAGAGACACTGAGAAGAAGCCCCAATGTTCCCTCCAGGCACTTTCAGTGTGGGTGCCTTCTCCACGTGGTTCCTGGTTTCCCTGCAGCGCTGAAGAGAATGTTAGCAAAGAGGTAACCGGCACAGCGAAAACAGTACTCAAAGACAGGGAGAGCAAGCTCTCTCTTGGCACTTTGGATGTGGGACATACAGCGAGATGTTTGCTGCTTTTGCGTTTGGCTGTTGGGAGATTTACAGCACAAAGATATCTAGTTGATTTGAAGCAGTTCCGAGAAAGTCTAAACATAATCGCCACTTCTCCCTCCTGGCACTTTCCATGTGGGAGATATAGCAGGATGTATATTGGTTTTGAGGACAACTCAATGGACAGTGTAGGGAGAAAAGTTCCTGGCTCCTTGAATGCCGTTCCTGGAGACACTGCGATCAATGTGGGAGATATGTCAAGATGTGTGTTGGTTTTGAGGACGGCTCTCTGGAGAGTCTTAGCAAAGAGGTCACAGGGATAATCAGAGCAATTCTCAGAGACACTGAGAACAAGATGGACAGTTCCCTCCTGGCACTTTCCCTGTAGGAGATACCGCAAGACGTTTCTGTAGATTGGGCACAGCGCTCTGCAGGGTGTTAGCAGAGACTTTCCCGGGACAGTGAAACCCTATGTCAGAGACACTGAGAAGAAGCCCCAATGTTCCCTCCAGGCACTTTCAGTGTGGGTGCCTTCTCCACGTGGTTCCTGGTTTCCCTGCAGCGCTGAAGAGAATGTTAGCAAAGAGGTAACCGGCACAGCGAAAACAGTACTCAAAGACAGGGAGAGCAAGCTCTCTCTTGGCACTTTGGATGTGGGACATACAGCGAGATGTTTGCTGCTTTTGCGTTTGGCTGTTGGGAGATTTACAGCACAAAGATATCTAGTTGATTTGAAGCAGTTCCGAGGAAGTCTAAACATAATCGCCACTTCTCCCTCCTGGCACTTTCCATGTGGGAGATATAGCAGGATGTATATTGGTTTTGAGGACAACTCAATGGACAGTGTAGGGAGAAAAGTTCCTGGCTCCTTGAATGCCGTTCCTGGAGACACTGCGATCAATGAGGGAGATATGTCAAGATGTGTGTTGGTTTTGAGGACGGCTCTCTGGAGAGTCTTAGCAAAGAGGTCACAGGGATAATCAGAGCAATTCTCAGAGACACTGAGAACAAGATGGACAGTTCCCTCCTGGCACTTTCCCTGTAGGAGATACCGCAAGACGTTTCTGTAGATTGGGCACAGCGCTCTGCAGGGTGTTAGCAGAGACTTTCCCGGGACAGTGAAACCCTATGTCAGAGACACTGAGAAGAAGCCCCAATGTTCCCTCCAGGCACTTTCAGTGTGGGTGCCTTCTCCACGTGGTTCCTGGTTTCCCTGCAGCGCTGAAGAGAATGTTAGCAAAGAGGTAACCGGCACAGCGAAAACAGTACTCAAAGACAGGGAGAGCAAGCTCTCTCTTGGCACTTTGGATGTGGGACATACAGCGAGATGTTTGCTGCTTTTGCGTTTGGCTGTTGGGAGATTTACAGCACAAAGATATCTAGTTGATTTGAAGCAGTTCCGAGGAAGTCTAAACATAATCCCCACTTCTCCCTCCTGGCACTTTCCATGTGGGAGATATAGCAGGATGTATATTGGTTTTGAGGACAACTCAATGGACAGTGTAGGGAGAAAAGTTCCTGGCTCCTTGAATGCCGTTCCTGGAGACACTGCGATCAATGAGGGAGATATGTCAAGATGTGTGTTGGTTTTGAGGACGGCTCTCTGGAAAGTCTTAGCAAAGAGGTCACAGGGATAATCAGAGCAATTCTCAGAGACACTGAGAACAAGATGGACAGTTCCCTCCTGGCACTTTCCCTGTAGGAGATACCGCAAGACGTTTCTGTAGATTGGGCACAGCGCTCTGCAGGGTGTTAGCAGAGACTTTCCCGGGACAGTGAAACCCTATGTCAGAGACACTGAGAAGAAGCCCCAATGTTCCCTCCAGGCACTTTCAGTGTGGGTGCCTTCTCCACGTGGTTCCTGGTTTCCCTGCAGCGCTGAAGAGAATGTTAGCAAAGAGGTAACCGGCACAGCGAAAACAGTACTCAAAGACAGGGAGAGCAAGCTCTCTCTTGGCACTTTGGATGTGGGACATACAGCGAGATGTTTGCTGCTTTTGCGTTTGGCTGTTGGGAGATTTACAGCACAAAGATATCTAGTTGATTTGAAGCAGTTCCGAGAAAGTCTAAACATAATCGCCACTTCTCCCTCCTGGCACTTTCCATGTGGGAGATATAGCAGGATGTATATTGGTTTTGAGGACAACTCAATGGACAGTGTAGGGAGAAAAGTTCCTGGCTCCTTGAATGCCGTTCCTGGAGACACTGCGATCAATGTGGGAGATATGTCAAGATGTGTGTTGGTTTTGAGGACGGCTCTCTGGAGAGTCTTAGCAAAGAGGTCACAGGGATAATCAGAGCAATTCTCAGAGACACTGAGAACAAGCTCGACAATTCCCTCCTGGCACTTTCCCTGTAGGAGATACCGCAAGACGTTTCTGTAGATTGGGCACAGCGCTCTGCAGGGTGTTAGCAGAGACTTTCCCGGGACAGTGAAACCCTATGTCAGAGACACTGAGAAGAAGCCCCAATGTTCCCTCCAGGCACTTTCAGTGTGGGTGCCTTCTCCACGTGGTTCCTGGTTTCCCTGCAGCGCTGAAGAGAATGTTAGCAAAGAGGTAACCGGCACAGCGAAAACAGTACTCAAAGACAGGGAGAGCAAGCTCTCTCTTGGCACTTTGGATGTGGGACATACAGCGAGATGTTTGCTGCTTTTGCGTTTGGCTGTTGGGAGATTTACAGCACAAAGATATCTAGTTGATTTGAAGCAGTTCCGAGAAAGTCTAAACATAATCGCCACTTCTCCCTCCTGGCACTTTCCATGTGGGAGATATAGCAGGATGTATATTGGTTTTGAGGACAACTCAATGGACAGTGTAGGGAGAAAAGTTCCTGGCTCCTTGAATGCCGTTCCTGGAGACACTGCGATCAATGTGGGAGATATGTCAAGATGTGTGTTGGTTTTGAGGACGGCTCTCTGGAGAGTCTTAGCAAAGAGGTCACAGGGATAATCAGAGCAATTCTCAGAGACACTGAGAACAAGATGGACAGTTCCCTCCTGGCACTTTCCCTGTAGGAGATACCGCAAGACGTTTCTGTAGATTGGGCACAGCGCTCTGCAGGGTGTTAGCAGAGACTTTCCCGGGACAGTGAAACCCTATGTCAGAGACACTGAGAAGAAGCCCCAATGTTCCCTCCAGGCACTTTCAGTGTGGGTGCCTTCTCCACGTGGTTCCTGGTTTCCCTGCAGCGCTGAAGAGAATGTTAGCAAAGAGGTAACCGGCACAGCGAAAACAGTACTCAAAGACAGGGAGAGCAAGCTCTCTCTTGGCACTTTGGATGTGGGACATACAGCGAGATGTTTGCTGCTTTTGCGTTTGGCTGTTGGGAGATTTACAGCACAAAGATATCTAGTTGATTTGAAGCAGTTCCGAGAAAGTCTAAACATAATCGCCACTTCTCCCTCCTGGCACTTTCCATGTGGGAGATATAGCAGGATGTATATTGGTTTTGAGGACAACTCAATGGACAGTGTAGGGAGAAAAGTTCCTGGCTCCTTGAATGCCGTTCCTGGAGACACTGCGATCAATGAGGGAGATATGTCAAGATGTGTGTTGGTTTTGAGGACGGCTCTCTGGAGAGTCTTAGCAAAGAGGTCACAGGGATAATCAGAGCAATTCTCAGAGACACTGAGAACAAGATGGACAGTTCCCTCCTGGCACTTTCCCTGTAGGAGATACCGCAAGACGTTTCTGTAGATTGGGCACAGCGCTCTGCAGGGTGTTAGCAGAGACTTTCCCGGGACAGTGAAACCCTATGTCAGAGACACTGAGAAGAAGCCCCAATGTTCCCTCCAGGCACTTTCAGTGTGGGTGCCTTCTCCACGTGGTTCCTGGTTTCCCTGCAGCGCTGAAGAGAATGTTAGCAAAGAGGTAACCGGCACAGCGAAAACAGTACTCAAAGACAGGGAGAGCAAGCTCTCTCTTGGCACTTTGGATGTGGGACATACAGCGAGATGTTTGCTGCTTTTGCGTTTGGCTGTTGGGAGATTTACAGCACAAAGATATCTAGTTGATTTGAAGCAGTTCCGAGAAAGTCTAAACATAATCGCCACTTCTCCCTCCTGGCACTTTCCATGTGGGAGATATAGCAGGATGTATATTGGTTTTGAGGACAACTCAATGGACAGTGTAGGGAGAAAAGTTCCTGGCTCCTTGAATGCCGTTCCTGGAGACACTGCGATCAATGTGGGAGATATGTCAAGATGTGTGTTGGTTTTGAGGACGGCTCTCTGGAGAGTCTTAGCAAAGAGGTCACAGGGATAATCAGAGCAATTCTCAGAGACACTGAGAACAAGATGGACAGTTCCCTCCTGGCACTTTCCCTGTAGGAGATACCGCAAGACGTTTCTGTAGATTGGGCACAGCGCTCTGCAGGGTGTTAGCAGAGACTTTCCCGGGACAGTGAAACCCTATGTCAGAGACACTGAGAAGAAGCCCCAATGTTCCCTCCAGGCACTTTCAGTGTGGGTGCCTTCTCCACGTGGTTCCTGGTTTCCCTGCAGCGCTGAAGAGAATGTTAGCAAAGAGGTAACCGGCACAGCGAAAACAGTACTCAAAGACAGGGAGAGCAAGCTCTCTCTTGGCACTTTGGATGTGGGACATACAGCGAGATGTTTGCTGCTTTTGCGTTTGGCTGTTGGGAGATTTACAGCACAAAGATATCTAGTTGATTTGAAGCAGTTCCGAGAAAGTCTAAACATAATCGCCACTTCTCCCTCCTGGCACTTTCCATGTGGGAGATATAGCAGGATGTATATTGGTTTTGAGGACAACTCAATGGACAGTGTAGGGAGAAAAGTTCCTGGCTCCTTGAATGCCGTTCCTGGAGACACTGCGATCAATGTGGGAGATATGTCAAGATGTGTGTTTGTTTTGAGGACGGCTCTCTGGAGAGTCTTAGCAAAGAGGTCACAGGGATAATCAGAGCAATTCTCAGAGACACTGAGAACAAGATGGACAGTTCCCTCCTGGCACTTTCCCTGTAGGAGATACCGCAAGACGTTTCTGTAGATTGGGCACAGCGCTCTGCAGGGTGTTAGCAGAGACTTTCCCGGGACAGTGAAACCCTATGTCAGAGACACTGAGAAGAAGCCCCAATGTTCCCTCCAGGCACTTTCAGTGTGGGTGCCTTCTCCACGTGGTTCCTGGTTTCCCTGCAGCGCTGAAGAGAATGTTAGCAAAGAGGTAACCGGGACAGTGAAAACAGTACTCAAAGACAGGGAGAGCAAGCTCTCTCTTGGCACTTTGGATGTGGGACATACAGCGAGATGTTTGCTGCTTTTGCGTTTGGCTGTTGGGAGATTTACAGCACAAAGATATCTAGTTGATTTGAAGCAGTTCCGAGAAAGTCTAAACATAATCGCCACTTCTCCCTCCTGGCACTTTCCATGTGGGAGATATAGCAGGATGTATATTGGTTTTGAGGACAACTCAATGGACAGTGTAGGGAGAAAAGTTCCTGGCTCCTTGAATGCCGTTCCTGGAGACACTGCGATCAATGTGGGAGATATGTCAAGATGTGTGTTGGTTTTGAGGACGGCTCTCTGGAGAGTCTTAGCAAAGAGGTCACAGGGATAATCAGAGCAATTCTCAGAGACACTGAGAACAAGATGGACAGTTCCCTCCTGGCACTTTCCCTGTAGGAGATACCGCAAGACGTTTCTGTAGATTGGGCACAGCGCTCTGCAGGGTGTTAGCAGAGACTTTCCCGGGACAGTGAAACCCTATGTCAGAGACACTGAGAAGAAGCCCCAATGTTCCCTCCAGGCACTTTCAGTGTGGGTGCCTTCTCCACGTGGTTCCTGGTTTCCCTGCAGCGCTGAAGAGAATGTTAGCAAAGAGGTAACCGGCACAGCGAAAACAGTACTCAAAGACAGGGAGAGCAAGCTCTCTCTTGGCACTTTGGATGTGGGACATACAGCGAGATGTTTGCTGCTTTTGCGTTTGGCTGTTGGGAGATTTACAGCACAAAGATATCTAGTTGATTTGAAGCAGTTCCGAGGAAGTCTAAACATAATCGCCACTTCTCCCTCCTGGCACTTTCCATGTGGGAGATATAGCAGGATGTATATTGGTTTTGAGGACAACTCAATGGACAGTGTAGGGAGAAAAGTTCCTGGCTCCTTGAATGCCGTTCCTGGAGACACTGCGATCAATGTGGGAGATATGTCAAGATGTGTGTTTGTTTTGAGGACGGCTCTCTGGAGAGTCTTAGCAAAGAGGTCACAGGGATAATCAGAGCAATTCTCAGAGACACTGAGAACAAGATGGACAGTTCCCTCCTGGCACTTTCCCTGTAGGAGATACCGCAAGACGTTTCTGTAGATTGGGCACAGCGCTCTGCAGGGTGTTAGCAGAGACTTTCCCGGGACAGTGAAACCCTATGTCAGAGACACTGAGAAGAAGCCCCAATGTTCCCTCCAGGCACTTTCAGTGTGGGTGCCTTCTCCACGTGGTTCCTGGTTTCCCTGCAGCGCTGAAGAGAATGTTAGCAAAGAGGTAACCGGCACAGCGAAAACAGTACTCAAAGACAGGGAGAGCAAGCTCTCTCTTGGCACTTTGGATGTGGGACATACAGCGAGATGTTTGCTGCTTTTGCGTTTGGCTGTTGGGAGATTTACAGCACAAAGATATCTAGTTGATTTGAAGCAGTTCCGAGGAAGTCTAAACATAATCCCCACTTCTCCCTCCTGGCACTTTCCATGTGGGAGATATAGCAGGATGTATATTGGTTTTGAGGACAACTCAATGGACAGTGTAGGGAGAAAAGTTCCTGGCTCCTTGAATGCCGTTCCTGGAGACACTGCGATCAATGAGGGAGATATGTCAAGATGTGTGTTGGTTTTGAGGACGGCTCTCTGGAGAGTCTTAGCAAAGAGGTCACAGGGATAATCAGAGCAATTCTCAGAGACACTGAGAACAAGCTCGACAATTCCCTCCTGGCACTTTCCCTGTAGGAGATACCGCAAGACGTTTCTGTAGATTGGGCACAGCGCTCTGCAGGGTGTTAGCAGAGACTTTCCCGGGACAGTGAAACCCTATGTCAGAGACACTGAGAAGAAGCCCCAATGTTCCCTCCAGGCACTTTCAGTGTGGGTGCCTTCTCCACGTGGTTCCTGGTTTCCCTGCAGCGCTGAAGAGAATGTTAGCAAAGAGGTAACCGGCACAGCGAAAACAGTACTCAAAGACAGGGAGAGCAAGCTCTCTCTTGGCACTTTGGATGTGGGACATACAGCGAGATGTTTGCTGCTTTTGCGTTTGGCTGTTGGGAGATTTACAGCACAAAGATATCTAGTTGATTTGAAGCAGTTCCGAGAAAGTCTAAACATAATCCCCACTTCTCCCTCCTGGCACTTTCCATGTGGGAGATATAGCAGGATGTATATTGGTTTTGAGGACAACTCAATGGACAGTGTAGGGAGAAAAGTTCCTGGCTCCTTGAATGCCGTTCCTGGAGACACTGCGATCAATGTGGGAGATATGTCAAGATGTGTGTTGGTTTTGAGGACGGCTCTCTGGAGAGTCTTAGCAAAGAGGTCACAGGGATAATCAGAGCAATTCTCAGAGACACTGAGAACAAGATGGACAGTTCCCTCCTGGCACTTTCCCTGTAGGAGATACCGCAAGACGTTTCTGTAGATTGGGCACAGCGCTCTGCAGGGTGTTAGCAGAGACTTTCCCGGGACAGTGAAACCCTATGTCAGAGACACTGAGAAGAAGCCCCAATGTTCCCTCCAGGCACTTTCAGTGTGGGTGCCTTCTCCACGTGGTTCCTGGTTTCCCTGCAGCGCTGAAGAGAATGTTAGCAAAGAGGTAACCGGCACAGCGAAAACAGTACTCAAAGACAGGGAGAGCAAGCTCTCTCTTGGCACTTTGGATGTGGGACATACAGCGAGATGTTTGCTGCTTTTGCGTTTGGCTGTTGGGAGATTTACAGCACAAAGATATCTAGTTGATTTGAAGCAGTTCCGAGAAAGTCTAAACATAATCCCCACTTCTCCCTCCTGGCACTTTCCATGTGGGAGATATAGCAGGATGTATATTGGTTTTGAGGACAACTCAATGGACAGTGTAGGGAGAAAAGTTCCTGGCTCCTTGAATGCCGTTCCTGGAGACACTGCGATCAATGTGGGAGATATGTCAAGATGTGTGTTGGTTTTGAGGACGGCTCTCTGGAGAGTCTTAGCAAAGAGGTCACAGGGATAATCAGAGCAATTCTCAGAGACACTGAGAACAAGATGGACAGTTCCCTCCTGGCACTTTCCCTGTAGGAGATACCGCAAGACGTTTCTGTAGATTGGGCACAGCGCTCTGCAGGGTGTTAGCAGAGACTTTCCCGGGACAGTGAAACCCTATGTCAGAGACACTGAGAAGAAGCCCCAATGTTCCCTCCAGGCACTTTCAGTGTGGGTGCCTTCTCCACGTGGTTCCTGGTTTCCCTGCAGCGCTGAAGAGAATGTTAGCAAAGAGGTAACCGGCACAGCGAAAACAGTACTCAAAGACAGGGAGAGCAAGCTCTCTCTTGGCACTTTGGATGTGGGACATACAGCGAGATGTTTGCTGCTTTTGCGTTTGGCTGTTGGGAGATTTACAGCACAAAGATATCTAGTTGATTTGAAGCAGTTCCGAGGAAGTCTAAACATAATCGCCACTTCTCCCTCCTGGCACTTTCCATGTGGGAGATATAGCAGGATGTATATTGGTTTTGAGGACAACTCAATGGACAGTGTAGGGAGAAAAGTTCCTGGCTCCTTGAATGCCGTTCCTGGAGACACTGCGATCAATGAGGGAGATATGTCAAGATGTGTGTTGGTTTTGAGGACGGCTCTCTGGAGAGTCTTAGCAAAGAGGTCACAGGGATAATCAGAGCAATTCTCAGAGACACTGAGAACAAGCTCGACAATTCCCTCCTGGCACTTTCCCTGTAGGAGATACCGCAAGACGTTTCTGTAGATTGGGCACAGCGCTCTGCAGGGTGTTAGCAGAGACTTTCCCGGGACAGTGAAACCCTATGTCAGAGACACTGAGAAGAAGCCCCAATGTTCCCTCCAGGCACTTTCAGTGTGGGTGCCTTCTCCACGTGGTTCCTGGTTTCCCTGCAGCGCTGAAGAGAATGTTAGCAAAGAGGTAACCGGCACAGCGAAAACAGTACTCAAAGACAGGGAGAGCAAGCTCTCTCTTGGCACTTTGGATGTGGGACATACAGCGAGATGTTTGCTGCTTTTGCGTTTGGCTGTTGGGAGATTTACAGCACAAAGATATCTAGTTGATTTGAAGCAGTTCCGAGAAAGTCTAAACATAATCGCCACTTCTCCCTCCTGGCACTTTCCATGTGGGAGATATAGCAGGATGTATATTGGTTTTGAGGACAACTCAATGGACAGTGTAGGGAGAAAAGTTCCTGGCTCCTTGAATGCCGTTCCTGGAGACACTGCGATCAATGTGGGAGATATGTCAAGATGTGTGTTGGTTTTGAGGACGGCTCTCTGGAGAGTCTTAGCAAAGAGGTCACAGGGATAATCAGAGCAATTCTCAGAGACACTGAGAACAAGATGGACAGTTCCCTCCTGGCACTTTCCCTGTAGGAGATACCGCAAGACGTTTCTGTAGATTGGGCACAGCGCTCTGCAGGGTGTTAGCAGAGACTTTCCCGGGACAGTGAAACCCTATGTCAGAGACACTGAGAAGAAGCCCCAATGTTCCCTCCAGGCACTTTCAGTGTGGGTGCCTTCTCCACGTGGTTCCTGGTTTCCCTGCAGCGCTGAAGAGAATGTTAGCAAAGAGGTAACCGGGACAGCGAAAACAGTACTCAAAGACAGGGAGAGCAAGCTCTCTCTTGGCACTTTGGATGTGGGACATACAGCGAGATGTTTGCTGCTTTTGCGTTTGGCTGTTGGGAGATTTACAGCACAAAGATATCTAGTTGATTTGAAGCAGTTCCGAGAAAGTCTAAACATAATCCCCACTTCTCCCTCCTGGCACTTTCCATGTGGGAGATATAGCAGGATGTATATTGGTTTTGAGGACAACTCAATGGACAGTGTAGGGAGAAAAGTTCCTGGCTCCTTGAATGCCGTTCCTGGAGACACTGCGATCAATGTGGGAGATATGTCAAGATGTGTGTTGGTTTTGAGGACGGCTCTCTGGAGAGTCTTAGCAAAGAGGTCACAGGGATAATCAGAGCAATTCTCAGAGACACTGAGAACAAGATGGACAGTTCCCTCCTGGCACTTTCCCTGTAGGAGATACCGCAAGACGTTTCTGTAGATTGGGCACAGCGCTCTGCAGGGTGTTAGCAGAGACTTTCCCGGGACAGTGAAACCCTATGTCAGAGACACTGAGAAGAAGCCCCAATGTTCCCTCCAGGCACTTTCAGTGTGGGTGCCTTCTCCACGTGGTTCCTGGTTTCCCTGCAGCGCTGAAGAGAATGTTAGCAAAGAGGTAACCGGCACAGCGAAAACAGTACTCAAAGACAGGGAGAGCAAGCTCTCTCTTGGCACTTTGGATGTGGGACATACAGCGAGATGTTTGCTGCTTTTGCGTTTGGCTGTTGGGAGATTTACAGCACAAAGATATCTAGTTGATTTGAAGCAGTTCCGAGGAAGTCTAAACATAATCGCCACTTCTCCCTCCTGGCACTTTCCATGTGGGAGATATAGCAGGATGTATATTGGTTTTGAGGACAACTCAATGGACAGTGTAGGGAGAAAAGTTCCTGGCTCCTTGAATGCCGTTCCTGGAGACACTGCGATCAATGAGGGAGATATGTCAAGATGTGTGTTGGTTTTGAGGACGGCTCTCTGGAGAGTCTTAGCAAAGAGGTCACAGGGATAATCAGAGCAATTCTCAGAGACACTGAGAACAAGCTCGACAATTCCCTCCTGGCACTTTCCCTGTAGGAGATACCGCAAGACGTTTCTGTAGATTGGGCACAGCGCTCTGCAGGGTGTTAGCAGAGACTTTCCCGGGACAGTGAAACCCTATGTCAGAGACACTGAGAAGAAGCCCCAATGTTCCCTCCAGGCACTTTCAGTGTGGGTGCCTTCTCCACGTGGTTCCTGGTTTCCCTGCAGCGCTGAAGAGAATGTTAGCAAAGAGGTAACCGGCACAGCGAAAACAGTACTCAAAGACAGGGAGAGCAAGCTCTCTCTTGGCACTTTGGATGTGGGACATACAGCGAGATGTTTGCTGCTTTTGCGTTTGGCTGTTGGGAGATTTACAGCACAAAGATATCTAGTTGATTTGAAGCAGTTCCGAGGAAGTCTAAACATAATCGCCACTTCTCCCTCCTGGCACTTTCCATGTGGGAGATATAGCAGGATGTATATTGGTTTTGAGGACAACTCAATGGACAGTGTAGGGAGAAAAGTTCCTGGCTCCTTGAATGCCGTTCCTGGAGACACTGCGATCAATGAGGGAGATATGTCAAGATGTGTGTTGGTTTTGAGGACGGCTCTCTGGAGAGTCTTAGCAAAGAGGTCACAGGGATAATCAGAGCAATTCTCAGAGACACTGAGAACAAGCTCGACAATTCCCTCCTGGCACTTTCCCTGTAGGAGATACCGCAAGACGTTTCTGTAGATTGGGCACAGCGCTCTGCAGGGTGTTAGCAGAGACTTTCCCGGGACAGTGAAACCCTATGTCAGAGACACTGAGAAGAAGCCCCAATGTTCCCTCCAGGCACTTTCAGTGTGGGTGCCTTCTCCACGTGGTTCCTGGTTTCCCTGCAGCGCTGAAGAGAATGTTAGCAAAGAGGTAACCGGCACAGCGAAAACAGTACTCAAAGACAGGGAGAGCAAGCTCTCTCTTGGCACTTTGGATGTGGGACATACAGCGAGATGTTTGCTGCTTTTGCGTTTGGCTGTTGGGAGATTTACAGCACAAAGATATCTAGTTGATTTGAAGCAGTTCCGAGGAAGTCTAAACATAATCCCCACTTCTCCCTCCTGGCACTTTCCATGTGGGAGATATAGCAGGATGTATATTGGTTTTGAGGACAACTCAATGGACAGTGTAGGGAGAAAAGTTCCTGGCTCCTTGAATGCCGTTCCTGGAGACACTGCGATCAATGTGGGAGATATGTCAAGATGTGTGTTGGTTTTGAGGACGGCTCTCTGGAGAGTCTTAGCAAAGAGGTCACAGGGATAATCAGAGCAATTCTCAGAGACACTGAGAACAAGATGGACAGTTCCCTCCTGGCACTTTCCCTGTAGGAGATACCGCAAGACGTTTCTGTAGATTGGGCACAGCGCTCTGCAGGGTGTTAGCAGAGACTTTCCCGGGACAGTGAAACCCTATGTCAGAGACACTGAGAAGAAGCCCCAATGTTCCCTCCAGGCACTTTCAGTGTGGGTGCCTTCTCCACGTGGTTCCTGGTTTCCCTGCAGCGCTGAAGAGAATGTTAGCAAAGAGGTAACCGGCACAGCGAAAACAGTACTCAAAGACAGGGAGAGCAAGCTCTCTCTTGGCACTTTGGATGTGGGACATACAGCGAGATGTTTGCTGCTTTTGCGTTTGGCTGTTGGGAGATTTACAGCACAAAGATATCTAGTTGATTTGAAGCAGTTCCGAGAAAGTCTAAACATAATCGCCACTTCTCCCTCCTGGCACTTTCCATGTGGGAGATATAGCAGGATGTATATTGGTTTTGAGGACAACTCAATGGACAGTGTAGGGAGAAAAGTTCCTGGCTCCTTGAATGCCGTTCCTGGAGACACTGCGATCAATGTGGGAGATATGTCAAGATGTGTGTTGGTTTTGAGGACGGCTCTCTCGAGAGTCTTAGCAAAGAGGTCACAGGGATAATCAGAGCAATTCTCAGAGACACTGAGAACAAGATGGACAGTTCCCTCCTGGCACTTTCCCTGTAGGAGATACCGCAAGACGTTTCTGTAGATTGGGCACAGCGCTCTGCAGGGTGTTAGCAGAGACTTTCCCGGGACAGTGAAACCCTATGTCAGAGACACTGAGAAGAAGCCCCAATGTTCCCTCCAGGCACTTTCAGTGTGGGTGCCTTCTCCACGTGGTTCCTGGTTTCCCTGCAGCGCTGAAGAGAATGTTAGCAAAGAGGTAACCGGCACAGCGAAAACAGTACTCAAAGACAGGGAGAGCAAGCTCTCTCTTGGCACTTTGGATGTGGGACATACAGCGAGATGTTTGCTGCTTTTGCGTTTGGCTGTTGGGAGATTTACAGCACAAAGATATCTAGTTGATTTGAAGCAGTTCCGAGAAAGTCTAAACATAATCGCCACTTCTCCCTCCTGGCACTTTCCATGTGGGAGATATAGCAGGATGTATATTGGTTTTGAGGACAACTCAATGGACAGTGTAGGGAGAAAAGTTCCTGGCTCCTTGAATGCCGTTCCTGGAGACACTGCGATCAATGTGGGAGATATGTCAAGATGTGTGTTGGTTTTGAGGACGGCTCTCTGGAGAGTCTTAGCAAAGAGGTCACAGGGATAATC
>NW_026961235.1:0-21352 GCF_963924245.1 Chroicocephalus ridibundus
CCATAAATACCACCCCCCCTGCCCCACAGATACCTGCCTGCCCCATAGATATCCCCCCACCTGCCCCACAGATATCCCCCCACCTGCCCCACAGATACACCCTGCCCCATAGATCCCCCCCCCTTGGCCCAAAGATACCCCCCTGCCCGCCCCATAGATACCCCCCCCCAAACACCCCCCCAGCCCCACGGAGCCCCGTATCCCCCCCCGCCCCTCCCCCCACCCCCCCCATTCACCCCCATTTCCCCCCTCGCCCCTCCCCCATTCTCCCCCCACCCCCCCCTTACCCCTCCCCCACCCCCCTCCCCCATTCCCCCCCCACCCCCCCGCCCCTCCCCCACTCACCGCTCCGGGCCCCCCGGGCCCCCCCCGCGGGGGCGGGTGCGGGGCAGCCCCGGGGGGGGGAGGGGCGGCTGCTGGGCTGGGGCGGCCCCGCCCTCACTGCATACACCTGGGGGGCAGCCATGGGGCAGGGGGGGGTTATGGGGCAGTTATGGGGCAGGAGGGGGCGGGGGGGGGGGGGGACACACGACTTGGGGGGCAGCCATGGGGCGGGGGGGGGGGGGGTTATGGGGCCGGTGTGGGTGAGTTATAGGTCAGTTGTGGGGCAGGGGGTGGTCGTGGGTCAGGCCGTGAGTCAGTTGTGGGGCAGGGGTGGTTGTGGGGCAGTTATGGGGCAGGCAGATGGTTATGGGGCAGTAATGGGGTACAGGGTGGTTATGGGGCAGCTATGGGTCAGTTATGGGGCAGGTTATGGGGCAGGGGGGTGGTTGTGGGCAGGTTATGGGGCAGGCAGATGGTTATGGGGCGGTTATGGGGCAGTAACGGGGTACAGGGTGGTTATGGGTCGGCCATGGGCAGTTGTGGGGCAGTAACGGGGCGGGTTATGGGGCAGGGGGGTGGTTGTGGGGCAGGTTATGGAGCAGGGGGGTGGCTGTGGGTCAGTTGTGGGGCAGGGGGTGGTTGTGGGGCAGTTATGGGCAGGCAGATGGTTATGGGGCAGTAATGGGGTACAGGATGGTTATGGGTCGGCCATGGGCAGCTATGGGTCAGTTATGGGGCAGGTTATGGGGCAGGGGGGTGGTTGTGGGGCAGGTTATGGGGCAGGCAGATGGTTATGGGGCGGTTATGGGGCAGTAATGGGGTACAGGGTGGTTATGGGTCGGCCATGGGCAGCTATGGGTCAGTTATGGGGCAGGTTATGGGGCAGGGGGGTGGTTGTGGGGCAGGTTATGGAGCAGGGGGGTGGCTGTGGGTCAGTTGTGGGGCAGGGGGTGGTTGTGGGGCCGGCTATGGGGCAGTTGTGGGGCCGGGTCCCGGGCGCGGGGGGCGGGGGGGGGGGGGGGGGGAAGGGAGGGAGGGAGGGGAAGCAGGAATGACGTCGGGCGGAAGTGGGCGGGACTTGGGGGGGTGTGTGACGCACGCGACGTGGGCGGGGCTTGGGCCGGGACAGGAGGCCCCGCCCCCTCACCTATCGGGCGACGCTCTCCCGGAATCCGGCCAATCACAGGGCGCCCCTCGCCTGGCAGCCAATCATCTTTCCCATCCGTCTTCTAGCGCAGCCTGCCGGGCGACCAATGGGGAGGCGGGGCTTAGGCAGCTGCTGGCCAATGAGGGAAGAGGGAGGGAGGAGGGTGGGGCCCCGCCCCCTGTGGGGCAGGAGGCACCGGGGGGGGGGGGGGGAGCACTTGGGGGGCAGATGTGGGGCAGGAGGAGGCACTTGGGGGGCAGCGGGGGGTAAGATGTGGGGCAGGAGGAGGCACTTGGGGGGCAGCCGGGGGTAAGATGTGGGGCAGGGGGCACTTGGGGGGCACATTGAGGGCAGTTAGGGGGCAGGAAGCACTGGGATGGGGTAGCCGTGGGGCAAATGTGGGGCAGGAGGCACTTGGGGGGCAGCTGGGGGGCAGATGTGGGGCAGGAGGCACTTGGGGGGCAGTTGGGAGGAAGATGTGGGGCAGGAGGCACTTGGGGGAGTGGTTGTGGGGCAGCCGTGGGGCAGGAGGCACTTGGGGGGCAGATGTGGGGCAGGAGGCACTTGGGGGGGTGGTTGGGGGGCAGGACACCCCGCTATGGGGCAGGGGCTGCCCCCCGCCCCCGCTGGGGGAATTTTGGGTCTGTCCCGTGACGTGGGGCGGGGGCGGGACGCGCCGCCGTGGGGCAGCCGTGGGGCGGGGGCGGGCCGAGGGAAACCCCCCAGCGCCCACGGGGAGCGGGAAGGGGCCGCGGGGAGGGGGGGGACGGGGGGGCATGATACACGCCTGCCCCACGGCTGCCCCACAGCTGCCCCATAGCTGCCCCATAGCCACTGCATCTCTGCCCCACGGCCAACCCGTATCTGCCCCACGGCTGCCCCACTGCCGCCTCATAGCTGCCCCATAGCCACTGCATCTCTGCCCCACGGCCAACCCGTATCTGCCCCACGGCCACCCCATAGCTACCCCATAGCCGCCCCATGGCCAACCCATCTCTGCCCCATAGCTGCCCCATATCTGCCCTATAGCTACCCCATAGCCACCGCACAGCTACCCCACAGCTGCCCCGTAGCTGCCATGGCCGCCCCGTGGCCGCCCCATGTCTGCCCCACGGCTGCCCCATAGGGAGGGAGACACTGAAGGGACACCCCCCCCCCCGTGACATCATCACGCGCCCCACGGCGGCTGCGACACGCGACGACACGCAACGACACGCCCCGACATCACGCGTGTGATGGTGACACGCGTCAGCCCCACACGCGACCCATGGCCAGGGGGGCCGGCCCCACACGCCGCCGCTGCCCCGGCTCGGTGGCACACGCGTGACCCACAACGACACGCGTGTGACCCACAACAGCACAGGCGTGACCGACAACGACACGCGTGACCCACAACGACATGCGTGACCCACAACCCCACGCGTGACCCACAACAGCACACGCATGTGACCCATGACACGCGTGACCCACAACCCCACGCGTGACCCACAACAGCACATGCGTGACCCATGACTCGCGTGACCCACAACAGCACACGCGTGACCCACGACGACACGTGTGTGACCCACAACACGCGTGACCCATGACATGTATGACCCACAACCCCACGCGTGACCCACAACCCCACGCGTGACCCACAATGACACGCGTGTGACCCACAACACACGCGTGACCCCCAACCCCACGCGAGACCCACAATGATACGCGTGTGACCCATGACACGCGTGACCCACAACCCCACGCGTGACCCACAATGACACGCGTGACCCACAACGACACGCGTGACCCACAACAACACGCGTGACCCACAATGACACGCGTGACCCACAACCCCACGCGTGACCCACAACCCCACGCGTGACCCACAATGAAACGCGTGTGACCCACAACACACGTGTGACCCCCAACCCCATGCGTGACCCACGACACGCGTGTGACCCATGACACGCGTGACCCCCAACCCCACGCGTGACCCCCAACCCCACGCGTGACCCCCCATGCGTGTCCCTCCCGCATGTGTCCCCCCCACCCGTGTCCCCCCCATGACCCCCTGCCTGTGTCCCCCCCACGCGTGTCCCCCCGTGTCCCCACACACGCGACGCCCCCCACGTCCCCCCCACGCGTGTCCCAGTGTCCCCCCCACACGACCCCCGCCGTGTCCCCCCCCGTGTCCGCCCCCCCCGTGTCCCCCACACACGACCCCCCACGCGTGTCCCCTCCCGTGTCCCCCCATGTCCCCAAACACACGACACCACCCCCGTGTCCCCACACACGCGACCCCCCCCACGCGTGTCCCAGCGTGTCCCCCCGTGTCCCCTGTGTCCCCACACACACGACCCCCCCATGTCCCCCCCACGCGTGTCCCCCAGTGTCCCCACACACACGACCCCCCCGTGTCCCCCTCCCGTGTCCCCCCGTGTCCCACCCCCACGTCCCCCCCACGCGTGTCCCAGCGTGTCCCCCCCGTGTCCCCCCGTGTCGCCAAACACACGACCCCCCCCGTGTCCCCCCCACGTGTGTCCCCCCGTGTCCCCACACACGCGACGCCCCCCACGTCCCCCCCACGCGTGTCCCAGAGTGTCCCCCCCACACGACCCCCCCGTGTCCCCCTCCCGTGTCCCCCCGTGTCCCCACACACACGACCCCCCTCCCGTGTCCCCACACACGCGACCCCCCCCACGTCCCCCCCACGCGTGTCCCAGCGTGTCCCCCCCGTGTCCCCCCGTGTCCCCACACACACGACCCCCCCATGTCCCCCCCACGCGTGTCCCCCAGTGTCCCCACACACACGACCCCCCCGTGTCCCCCTCCCGTGTCCACGCGTGTCCCCCCGTGTCCCCCACACACGACCCCCCCACGCGTGTCCCAGCGTGTCCCCCCCCGTGTCCCCACACACGCGACCCCCCCCGCGCCCCCCCCGCTCACCGGCCCCGCTCCGGCCCCGCGTGTCGCCCGTGGCCGCGTGGCGCCGGCTGCCGCCGCCGGAGCCCCCGCGTGGGGCGGCCCCGTGTCCCCGTCACCCCCCGCGTCACCCCCCCGCCCCCGCCCCCCCGTGACGTCACCCCCCGCCGGGGACACCGCGGGGACGGGGGGGGGGGGGGGGAAGACACACACGCGACGACGTCGATGGGGGGGGGGGAGCGGGGGGGGGACGGGGGGGAGAGGGGACAACATGGGGGGGGAGGGGACACCGCGGGGGGGGGGAACACGACAGGGACCGGGGACGACGGGGGGGGACACGGGGGGCACATGGGGGCCATGGGGGGGGGAAGGGGCATGGAGGGGGACAGGGGACGGGGGGGGGACACGGGGGACATGGCGGGGAGGGGACGGGGGGGGGGCAGGGGACGGGAGGGGGTCACGGGGGGGGAGGGGACACGGGGGGGGACAGGGACAGGGGATGGGGGGGACACGGGGGCCATGGGGGGGAGGGGCCATGGGGGGGACACGGGGGAGGGGACATGGGGGGGACACACAAGGGACAGAGGGGGGACGGGGGACACTGGGGGGGGACAGGGGACACTGGGGGGGGGGGACACAGGGAGGTGGCACACGGGGGGGTCACAGTGGGGACACGCGTGGGGACAGGGCAGCGCACGGGGGGCAGGGACACGCAGGGACACGGGGGGACGTGGGGACACGTGTGGGGACACGGGGAGGGCACTTGGGGACACGAGGACACAGAGAGGGGACACGGGGACACGGGGACACACGTGGGGACACGGGGACACTGGGAGGACACTTGGGGACACGCGTGGGGACACGGGGAGGGCACTTGGGGACATGTGGGGACATGGGGACACAGAGAGGGGACACGGGGACACGGGGAGGGCACTTGGGGACACGGGGGGGCACGGACACGCGTGGGGACGCGGGGACACGGGGAGGGGACACGGGGGACACGGGGACACAGAGAGGGGACACGGGGACCCGCGTGGGGACACGGGGACACACAGACACTGGGAGGGCACTTGGGGACATGTGGGGACACGGGGACACAGGGAGGGGACATGGGGACACGGGGAGGGCACTTCGGGACACGGGGGTCATGGACACGTGTGGGGACACGGGGACACGGGGAGGGGACACGGGGACACACAGACACAGGGAGGGCACTTGGGGACACGGGGGGGCACGGGGACACAGACGTGCGTGGGGACAGATGTGGGGACACGTGTGGGGACATGGGGACACAGGGGGGCACAGACATGTCTGGGGACACCGAGAGGGGACACGGGGACACGTGGGGAGGTCACAGGGGGGACACGGAGACGCAGGGGGGACACGGACACGTGTGGGGACAGGGAGGGCACGGGGGGACACACACGGGGGGGACACGGGGACGGGGGGACACAGGGGGACACGGGGGGACACGGGGAGGGCATGGGGACACGGGGGACACGGACACACAGGGAGGGGACACGGGGACACACGGGGACACATGGGGACAGGGAGGGCACGTGGGGACACGCGGGGACACAGGGCATGTGGGGACACACGGGGACAGGGACACACGTGGGGACACGTGGGGACACGCGGGGACACAGAGAGGGCACCTGGGGACACGCGGGGACAGGGACACGCGTGGGGACACGTGGGGACACAGAGAGGGCACGTGGGGACACGCGGGGACAGGGACACGCGTGGGGACACGTGGGGACACAGAGAGGGCACGTGGGGACACGCGGGGACAGGGACACGCGTGGGGACACGCGGGGACACGTGGGGACACGCGGGGACAGGGACACACAGGGAGGGCCCACGGGGACAGGGACATGGGGACAGGGATGTGCGGGGACATGGGGACACGTGGGGACAAAGGGAGGGGACATGGGGACATGTGGGGGCATGGGGACATGGACACATGTGGGGACATGAGGACGTGGACACGTGGGGACACCCATGGGGACATGGGGACACCAAAGGGACACGGTCACGCAGGGAGAGGTGGGGACACAGGGAGGACACACGGGGACGTGGGGACATGTGGGGACATGGGGACACCGGGAGACACAGGGGGACACGAGGAGGGTAAGGGGACACATGGGGACACGGGGACATGGGGGCACATGGGGACATGGACACGTGTGGGGACATGGGGACACGGGGACAGGGACACACGCGGGGACACGGGGAGGGAATGGGGACACTGGGGGACACACGGGGACGTGGGGACATGGGGAGGGTAAGGGAGGACATGGGGACACGGGGACACGGACATGCATGGGGACATGGGGACACGGACATATGTGGGGACATGGGAACACAAAGAGGGTAAGGGGACACATGGGGACACGGACACACGTGGGGACATGGACACGTGTGGGGACATGGGGAGTGTAAGGGAGGACATGGGGACATGGGGACACGGACACGCATGGGGACATGGGGACACGGACACACGTGGGGACATGGGGACACGGGGAGGGTAAGGGGACACATGGGGACACAGGGACACGTGGGGACATGGACACGTGTGGGGACATGGGGACATGGGGAGGGTAAGGGGGGACACGGGGACACATGGGGACACATGGGGACACGGGGGGACACGGGGGGACATGGGGACACGGACACATGTGGGGACATGGGGACACGTGGGGACACGGGGACACGTGGGGACACGGGGACACGTGGGGACACAGGGAGGGTAAGGGGGGACACGGGGACACGGGGACACAGGGGGACACGTGAAGACATGGGGACACGTGGGGACACGGGGAGGGGACGGGGACACGTGGGGACACTTGGGGACGTGGGGACACGGACACACGTGGGGACACTTGGGGACGTGGGGACACGGACACACGTGGGGACACGGGGAGGGGACGGGGACACACGGGGAGGACATGGGGACACACGGGGAGGACACGGGGACGTGGGGACGCGGGCACGGACGGAGGACACGGGAGGTGACACGGGGACACGTGAGGACACGGGGGGCACGGGGGACACGGGGACATCGGGGGCACGTGAGGACACGGGGTGACACGGGGTGACGCGGGGACAGGCGGGGTGACAGCCCCAACCCCGCAGGTGACACGGACCACGCAGCCGGACACGCGTGTGACCCCGCGCCACCGCACGCGACCCCCCGCAGGGTGACACGCGTCCCCGGGAACCGCCGCTCACATGTGACACGCGTGTGACACCGACAGACATGTGTGACACACGTGGAACTGTGTCCTCTGGGGGTGTGACACACGTGTCACTGTGTCCCGTACACGTAACACACGTGTGACACTGACAGACACGTGGAACTGTGTCCCCTGGGGGTGTAACACACGTGTCACCGTGTCCCGTACACGTAACACGCGTGTGACGCCAACAGACACGTGTGACACACGTGGAACTGTGTCCTCTGGGGGTGTAACACATGTGTCACCGTGTCCTATACATGTAACACGTGTGTAACGCTGACAGATGCGTGTAACACGTGTGGAACTGTGTCCCCTGGGGGTGTAACACACGTGTCACTGTGTCCTGTACATGTAACACGCGTGTAACACTGACAGACGCGTGTAACACGTGTGGAACTGTGTCCCCTGGGGGTGTAACACACATGTCACCGTGTCCTGTACACGTAACACGCGTGTAACGCTGACAGGCGCATGTAGCACGTGTGTAACTGTTTCTTGTATGTGCGTGACACGCCTGCGACCGTGTCCCCAGTACGTAACACGCGTGTAACGCTGCCAGGCGTCAGTAACACGCATGCGACTGCGTCCCACAGGTGTGTTAACACGCATGTAACGCCGCGCCCGTCGTGACACGTGTGCACGCCCTGACACGCGTGCACAGGCGCAAGCACACGCGGTATAACACCCGCTTCCGGGCGTGTGCCCCCTGGCGTGTGCACACGGGCACATCCGTGTGCGTGTTGTAATGTCTGGCGCTACACGCGTGTACACACCACGTCAGAGTCTGCTGTACACGCGTGGGCACGTCTGAACATGCATGACCTCACGTGTGCGGCTCTACCAGCCCCTACACACGCGTGCGCACACACGAACACACGTGACCCCACACATGTGGGTCCGTACCGACCCCTACACACTTGTGCGCACATAAACACGCGTGACCCTGCGTGTGCGCCTCTGCACTGCCCCTACACATGTGTGTGCACACACAAACACACGTGACCCCGCGTGTGCGGCCCTGAACCGTCCCCTACACACACACAAACACACGTGACTTCACGTGTGCGCCTCTGCACCGCCCCTACACACGTGTGTGCGTACATGTACACACGTGACCTCACGTGTGCACCTCTGTGCCGACTCCTACACACGCGTGTGCGCACCTGAACACGCGTGACCCCGCATGTGCACCTCTGTACCGACTCCTACACACGCATGCGCACACATGAACACGCGTGACCTCGTGTGCACGCCTCTGCCCCGCCCCTATACACGCAAGGACACGCGTGACCTCACGTGCGCGCCTCTGCCCCGCCCCTACACACGCACGGACACGCGTGACCTCGCATGCGCGCCTCTGCCCCGCCCCTACATGCGCACGAACATGCGTGACCTCACGTGCACGCCTCTGCCCCACCCCTACACGCGCACGAACACGCGTGACCTCGCGTGTGCGCCTCTGCCCCGCCCCTACACACGGCCGGACACGCGTGACCTCGCGTGTGCGCCTCTGCCCCGCCCCTACACATGCACGAACACGCGTGACCTTGCACGTGCGCGTGCCTGACTTTGCGTGTGCGCCTCTGCCCCGCCCCTACACACGCACGGACACGCGTGACCTCGCGTGTGCACCTCTGCCCCACCCCTACACACGCACGAACACGCGTGACCTCGCGTGTGCGCCTCTGCCCCGCGCCTACACATGCACGAACACGCGTGACCTCGCGTGTGCTCCTCTGCCCCGCCCCTACACACGCACGGACACGCGTGACCCCGTGTGTGCGCCTCTGCCCCGCCCCTACACACGCACGGACACGCGTGACCTCGCGTGTGCGCCTCTGCCCCGCCCCCCCCCACGCGTGTGCGTTGCCCGGCGCAGCCCCTCCCCCGCACGGGCGACGTCATCAGCACACGCGTGTGCACGGGGACACACGTGTCGGGGCGTGACGGGGGAGGGGACAACTCACGTGTTCAGCGGGTGGCGCCGGGCGGGGGAGGGGCTACGCGCCAGCCATGGCCTGGACCTGGGGAGGGGGGGGAGACACCGTTACTGGGAAGCACTGGGAGGCACTGGGAGGCACTGGGAACGCCCCCCCCGCCTCCCAGTCCCGTACTGGGACCGGTGGAGCCAGAGCCCAGTATGAACCGGGGGGTGCTGAGCCCAGTATGACCAGTACCGGTGCTCCCAGTATAACCAGTACCTGTCGCTCGCCCGCCCAGTGCGACCAGTCGCTGTCGCTCACCCTCCCAGTACTCCCAGTATGACCAGCACGGGCGCTCACGCCTCCCAGTACGACCCTCACCCGCCACTTCCATTCCCAGTGCTCCCAGTACCTGTCGCTCACCCTCCCAGTATGACCAGTACGGCCACTCCCAGCTCCCAGTACAGCCAGGAGCTCACATTCCCAGTACAACCAGTACCTGTCACTCCTGCTCCCAGTACGACCAGGACCTGCCAGTCATTTCCCCTCCCAGTACCCCCAGTATGACCAGTCCCAGCTCCCAGTATAACCGTTAGCTGTCGCTCACGCTCCCAGTCCTCCCAGTATGACCAGCACCCGCTCCTCCCAGCTCCCAGTACAGCCAACGCCAGTCCCTCCCAGTCCTCCCAGTATACCCACTACCCCTCGCTCCCAGTACACCCAGTTCCCCCAGTGCCTCTCCCTCTCCGCTCCCAGTAACCCCTCTCCACCCTGGCTCCCCTTTCCCAGTATACCCAGTAGCTCCCAGTAAGACCATTACTGGGCCCCAGTATTCCCAGTATACCGGCACCTGTCACTCCCAGTACTCCCAGTGTAACCAGTAGCGGTCACTCCCTGCCCCCAGTAAGGCCGTTACTTGCCCTTCCCGGCTCCCAGTACTCCCAGTACGCCCGATACTGGTCGCTCCCAGTACTCCCAGTACAGCCGATACTGGTCGTTCCCGCTCCCCATGCTCCCAGTAGCACCAGTAACCGTCACTCCCAGCTCCCAGTATGACCCGCCATTCCCAGTACAACCAGTATAGCCTTCGCACAGTGCTCCCAGTACACATCATACCCGCCCCCCCCTCCCAGTGCTCCCAGTATCCCCCCCAGGGGTGGCTCCCCGTTCCCAGTAAGACCATTAGTTACCATCTCTAACTCCCAGTACTCCCAGTATGGCCACTCCTAGCTCCCAGTACAACCATTACCTGCTGTTCCCGGCTCCCAGTACTCCCAGTATAGCTCCTACACGGCACCCTGGGCTCCCAGTACTCCCAGTACAGGCCTTACTCGGCACTCCCGCCTCCCAGTACAGCTCCCAGATGCCACTCCTGGCTCCCAGTACTCCCAGTACAGCCTTTACATGGTGCCCCCAGCTCCCAGTACTCCCAGTACAGCCCTTACAGAGCACCCCCAGCTCCCAGTACTCCCAGTACAGCTCTTAGATGCTACTCCTGGCTCCCAGTACTCCCAGTACAGCCCTTACACAGCACTGCCAGCTCCCAGTGCTCCCAGTACAGCCCTTACATGCCACTCTTGGCTCCCAGTACTCCCAGTACAGCCTTTACATGGCACTCCTGGCTCCCAGTACTCCCAGTACAGCTCCCAGATGCCACTCCTGGCTCCCAGTACTCCCAGTACAGCCCTTACACGGCACTGCCAGCTCCCAGTACTCCCAGTACAGCCCTTACACAGCACCCCCAGCTCCCAGTACAGCCCTTATATGTCACTCCTGGCTCCCAGTACTCCCAGTACAGCCCTTACACGGCACCCCCACCTCCCAGTACTCCCAGTACAGCCCTTACACGGCACCCCCAGCTCCCAGTATAGCCCTTCAATGGAAACCCCAGCTCCCAGTGCTCCCAGTATGGCCTTTATACTGCCTTCCTGCCTCCCAGTACATGGCAATGCCAGCTCCCAGTACTCCCAGTACAGCTCTTAAATTGCACTCCACGCTCCCAGTACTCCCAGTACACCCACTACACAGCGCTCCCCGTATTCCCGGCTCCCAGTACAGCTCCTACGCGGCGCTCCCAGTACTCCCAGTACAGCCCTTACGCTGCACTCCCGCCTCCCAGTATCGCTTTCACACGGCAATGCCAGCTCCCAGCACTCCCAGTATAGCCCGTACACGGTGCTCCCAGTACGACCACTACGTAGCAAGGCCAGCTCCCAGTACAGTTCTCACACTGCGCTCCCACCTCCCAGTATAGCCCTTCTCTAGCACCCTCACCTCCCAGTACTCCCAGTATGGCTCTTAGATGGCACCCTGGGCTCCCAGTATGCCCAGTATAGCCCTTACCTGGCACTCCCAGCTCCCAGTACTCCCAGTACACCCAGTATAACTCTCAGATGGCACCCTGGGTTCCCAGTATAGCCCTTACCTGGAGCTCCCAGTACTCCCAGTACACCCAGTATAGCTCTCACAGGTGGTACTCTGGGCTCCCAGCACTCCCAGTATGGCCCTCACCGGGCGCCCCCAGCTCCCAGTACTCCCAGTATAGCTCTCAGATGGCACCCTGGGCTCCCAGTACTCCCAGTATAGCCCTTACCTGGAGCTCCCAGTACTCCCAGTACACCCAGTGCTCCCAGTATAGCCCTCAGACGGCACCCTGGGCTCCCAGCACTCCCAGTATGGCCCTCACCTGGCGCCCCCAGCTCCCAGTACTCCCAGTATAGCTCTCAGATGGCACCCTGGGCTCCCAGTACTCCCAGTGTGGCCCTTACCTGGAGCTCCCAGTACTCCCAGTACACCCAGTGCTCCCAGTACAGCCCTCAGACGGCACCCTGGGCTCCCAGCACTCCCAGTATGGCCCTCACCTGGCGCCCCCAGCTCCCAGTACTCCCAGTATAACTCTGAGATGGCAACCTGGGCTCCCAGTATAGCCCTTACCTGGAGCTCCCAGTACTCCCAGTACACCCAGTGCTCCCAGTATAGCCCTCAGACGGCACCCTGGGCTCCCAGCACTCCCAGTATGGCCCTCACTTGGCGCCCCCAGCTCCCAGTACAGCCCTCGGATGGCACCCTGGGCTCCCAGTACTCCCAGTATAGCCCTTACCTGGAGCTCCCAGTACTCCCAGTACACCCAGTGCTCCCAGTATAGCCCTCAGACGGCACCCTGGGCTCCCAGCACTCCCAGTATGGCCCTCACCTGGCGCCCCCAGCTCCCAGTACTCCCAGTATGGCCCTCACCTGGCGCCACCAGCTCCCAGTACTCCCAGTACAGCCCTGGGACAGCACCCTGGGCTCCCAGTATAGCCCTTACCTGGAGCTCCCAGTACTCCCAGTGCTCCCAATATAGCCCTCAGATGGCACCCTGGGCTCCCAGCACTCCCAGTATGGCCCTCACCTGGCGCCCCCAGCTCCCAGTACTCCCAGTATGGCCCTCACCTGGCGCCACCAGCTCCCAGTACTCCCAGTACAGCCCTGGGACAGCACCCTGGGCTCCCAGTGGAACCTTCCCCCGCCGCTCCCCACCCCCAGTGCTCCCAGTACAGCCGGTCCCTGCCCTCCCAGTGCTCCCACACCCGCCTTATCAGGCCGCCGCACCCAGCCCAGCCCGGGGCACCCGGGTCGGCCCCGGTGGGGGGGGGAGGGGGGCGGGGGGACACACACACACGACACGGACCCAGGCGTTCGGGTGCCCCCCCCCCCCCCCCGGGGAACCCAGGCGTCCGGGGCTGACGCAAGAGCCGGTGATGAAACAGCCCCCGGGGGGGGGAGGGGGGGTGGGGTGGGGGTAAAAGGGGGGGGCTGAGCCCTTGCGAACTCGCTGCACCCCGGGGGGGGGGGGGGGGAGAAGAGGGACGGACTCCCCCCCCTTTACTGTGCTGTGTGCTATCATACCCCCCCCCCAAAAAGTGTCACCCACTCGGAGGGGACCCCCCCCCCCCAAACCACAGCCCCTCCCAGCCCCCCCCAAATCCTCCCTGAGACCCTCAACCCCCCCCCCAGCCACCCTGACCCACCCCAATGCCCCCCCCAGACACCCTGACACCCCCAAACCCCCCCCAGACACCCCCAAATCCCCCCCAGACACCCCCAATGCCCCCCCCAGACACTCTGACACCCCCAAACCCCCCCAGACACCCCCAAACCCCCTCCAGACACCCCCAATGCCCCCCCAGACACCCCCAATGCCCCCCCAGACGCCCTGACACCCCCAAAACCCCCCCAGACACCCCCAATGCCCCCCCCAGACACCCCCAATGCCCCCCCCAGATGCCCTGACACCCCCAAACCCCCCCCAGACACCCCCAATGCCCCCCCAGGCACCCTGACACCCCCAAACCCCCCCAGACACCCCCAATGCCCCCCCCAGATGCCCTGACACCCCCAAACCCCCCCAGACACCCCCAATGCCCCTCCCAGACGCCCTGACACCCCCAAACCCCCCCAGACACCCCCAATGCCCCCCCCAGACGCCCTGACACCCCCAAACCCCCCAGACACCCCCAATGCCCCCCCAGACTCTCTGACACCCCCAAAACCCCCCCCAGACACCCCCAATGCCCCCCCCAGACACCCCCAATGCCCCCCCCCCGACGCCCTGACACCCCCAAAACACCCCCAGACACCCCCAATGCCCCCCTCAGACTCTCTGACACCCCCAAACCCCCCCAGACACCCCCAATGCCCCCCCCAGGCACCCTGACACCCCTAAAACCCCTCAATGCCCCCCCCAGACACCTCTAAACTCCCCCCCAGGTCCTCCCAGCCCCCCCCGCCCTCCTGACACCCCCAAATCCTGCCTGACACCCCCAAATCTCCCTCAGCCCCCCCCAGAGCCCCCCCGACACCCCCAAATCCGACACAGGCCCCCCCCCACCCAGCCCCCCCCAAACCTTGACCTCCTGACCCCCCCCCAAACCTCAGAGCCCCCCCCAAACCCTGTCTGTGCCCCCCCCATGGAAAAGGGGGGGGGGGCAATAGGGATGGGGGGGGTCTCCACAGAGGACCCTCACTGGCTGCTCCCCCCCCCCCGGATTTGGGGGGCCCCAAAAAGGGGGGGCACCTCCCCAGGAGGGGAAACTGAGGCACTGGGGGGGGGGGGTGTGTGTGTCACGTCAGGTGGTTGCCCCCCCCCCCCCCCCCCAAACTGTGCTGTCCCTTTAAGACCCAGGTGTGTTGGAGCCGCCCCCCCCCCCCAATTTGGGGTGAAAAACAGGGATTTGGGGGGGCTAGAAGGGCTCAAGGGGTCCCCAAATGTGTGACACACTCCCCCCCCTCAGATACAACACCCCCCCCAAAAAGGGCAGCACGGGGGGGTCCCTGTCTGCCCCCCCCCCCCAATTTTGGACTGGACGACCCCCCCCCCCCCAATTCACCTCACCCAGAGCCCCCCCCACTTAACCCCCCCCCTTTTAATACCCCCCCATTTACCCCAGTCCTTTACTTCACCCCAGATGACCCCCCCCCCCCATTCACCTCGGGGGGGGGGGGGGGTGGTCAGGGACCCCCATTTACCTGAGCCCAGACCCCCCCCCCCCAGATCACCTCAGCCCAGAGCCCCCCCCCCCCATAATTAACCCCAACAAGGCCGGCCCCCCCCCCCCCCTTTCCCTCAGCCTGAGCCCCCCCCACTTGACCTCAGGGGGGTCAGACACCCCCCCAAATTTCCCTCACTTTTGCCTCCCCCCCCCCCCCCCCCCCCCGCCCCTTAAATCCCCTCAGCGGGATCGGGCCCCCCCTCCCCCTCACCCCAGGACCCCCCCAATTCACCTCAAGGCGGGGGGGTGGGGGGTGTCACCCCCCCAAATCCCCCCAGCTGGGTCAGGGCCCCCCCCTTTAACCTCAGAAAGGCCCAGACCCCCCCCCCATTTACCTCAGGCCCCCCCCCACACACACCATTCACCTCGCGGGATCGGGCCCCCCCCCCCCATTTACCTCAGCCCAGGACCCCCCCCCGCTCCGGAGTGGGGGGGGGGGGGTGTGTGTCACCCCCACAAACCCCCTCAGCGGGCTCGGACACCCCCCCCCCCCCTTTTACCTCAGAAAGGCCGCGACTCCCCCCCCCCCCCCCCAATTCACCTCAGCTTTGCTCCCCCCCCCCCCCCCCCCCAAACCCCCTCAGCGGGATCGGGCCCCCCCTTCCCCTCAGCCCAGAACCCCTCAAATTCACCTCGGGGGGGGGGGAGGGAGGTCACCCCCCCAAATCCCCCCAGCTGGGTCAGGGCCCCCCCCTTTTACCTCAGTCCCCTTGCGCCCCCCCCCCCCCCCCCCAATTCACCTCAGCTTTTCCCCCCCAGCCCGGCCCTCAGCAGGATCGGGCCCCCCCCTTTTACCTCAGCCCAGGACCCCTCAAACCCCCTCCGAGGGGGGGGTCATCCCCCCAGCCCCCCTCAGCGGGCTCGGACCCCCCCCTTTTACCTCAGCTTTCGCCGCCCCCCACCTCCCCTCAACCCCCCCCCCCGCCCCCGCCGGGATCCAGGCCTCGGCCCCGCCACCCCCCGGCCCGGTGTGTGTGTGTCTGTGTGTCCCCGCCCCGGTGTCCCCCCCCCCCACACCGTGCCGCCGCGGTGTCTCCCCCCACGCCGGTACCTGGTCGGGGGGCGGCGGGGTTGAAGGCGGGCTGGGGGGGGGGGGGAGGGGGTGGTGGGGGGGGAGGGGGGTGGGCGGCGGGTCCCAGCCCGGCCCCGGCCCCGGCGCTGGCGGCTCCGCTGCCTCCGGCCTCCGCTCAAACAAAGGACCCAGCGCCGCGCGCCCCGCCCGCCCCGCGCCCCGCCCCGCGCCCCGCCCCGCGCCCCTCGCCCCGCCCACCGCGGGGAGGCCCCGCCCAACTGTCACGCCCCGCCCCCTCCCCGCGGCCCCGCCCTCCGCCTCAGGCTCCGCCCACGCTCCCGCCCACCCACCGCCCCCGGGAAGCCACGCCCACAGCGGGGAGGGGCACGTCACAGCGGCGGGACGGGACGGGGCGGGACTGGGGCGGGACTGGGACGGGACTGGGGTGGAACTGGGACGGGACTGGGACGGGACTGGGACGGGACTGGGACTGGGGTGGAACTGGGACGGAACTGGGACGGGACTGGGACGGGACTGGGGTGGAACTGGGATGGAACTGGGACGGGACTGGGACGGGACTGGGATGGAACTGGGACGGGACTGGGACTGGGACAGAACTGGGATGGAACTGGGATGGAACTGGGATGGGACTGGGACGGGACTGGGATGGGACTGGAGCGGGACCGGGACGGGACTGGGACGGGACTGGAGCGGGACTGGGATGGGACTGGAGCAGGACTGGGACGGAACTGGGATGGGACTGGGACGGGACTGGGATGGGACTGGGGTGGAACTGGGATGGGACCGGGACGGGACTGGGATGGGACCGGGACGGAACTGGGACGGGACTGGAGCGGGACTGGGATGGGACTGGAGCAGGACTGGGATGGGACTGGGATGGGACTGGGACGGGACTGGGACGGGACTGGGGTGGAACTGGGATGGGACTGGGACGGGACTGGGACGGAACTGGGATGGGACTGGGGTGGAACTGGGACGGGACCGGGACGGGACCGGGACGGAACTGGGACGGAATTGGGACGGGACCAGGACGGGACTGGGGTGGAACTGGGACGGGACTGGGACGGGACTGGGATGGGACTGGAGCGGGACTGGGACGGAACTGGGACGGGACTGGGACGGGACTGGGGTGGAACTGGGATGGGACTGGGACGGGACCGGGACGGGACTGGGGTGGAACTGGGATGGGACTGGGATGGGACTGGGACAGGACTGGGACGTGACCGGGACGGGACTGGGACGGGACTGGGACTGGGACGGGACTGGGGTGGAACTGGGATGGGACTGGAGCAGGACTGGGACGGGACTGGGACAGGACTGGGACGGAACTGGTATGGGACTGGGATGGGACTGGAGCAGGATTGGGACGGGACTGGGACGGGACTGGGATGGGACTGGAGCAGGACTGGGACGGGACTGGGACAGGACTGGGACGGAACTGGGATGGAACTGGGATGGGACTGGAGCAGGACTGGGACGGGACTGGAGCGGGACTGGGACGGGACCGGGATGGGACTGGGATGGGACTGGGGTGGAACTGGGATGGGACTGGGATGGAACTGGGACGGGACTGGGACGGGACCGGGACGGGACTGGGGTGGAACTGGGATGGGACTGGGACGGGATTGGAGCAGGACTGGGACGGGACTGGGATGGGACTGGGGTGGAACTGGGATGGGACTGGGACGGGACTGGGACGGGACCGGGACGGGACTGGGTGGAACTGGGATGGGACTGGGAACAAGACAGGGATGGGACTGGGACAGCACTGGGATGTTACTGGGTGGCACTGGGAGTCACTGGGACACACTGGGATGTTACTGGGAGTCACTGGGACGCACTGGGATGTTACTGGGAGTCACTGGGATGTTACTGGGTGGCACTGGGAGTCACTGGGTGGCACTGGGATGTTACTGGGAGTCACTGGGAATCACTGGGATACACTGGGATGTTACTGGGAGTCACTGGGATGTTACTGGGAGTCACTGGGACGCACTGGGAGTCACTGGGATGTTACTGGGAGCCACTGGTGGGCGGGACACCCGGCACCACCCAATCACAGCAGCCCCTCCGGGGGGGGGGGTTGCACCAGCCAATGAGAGCGCAGGGAGGAGGAGTGGGCGTGGCTCCACCGAACCCCCGCCCCCAGGCACGTGCGCAGGGCGGGGCCACGCCCACCGGGGGCGGGGCTTTACCCGGATCCTGGGATCCCCCCCCCCCCCCGGGCGGGTGGGCGCTGGGGTGAACTGGGAGGCACTGGGTGACGCTGGGAGGCACTGGGATGTCGCTGGGAGCCACCGGGAGCCACTGGAACATACTGGGATGTCACTGGGATGTCACTGGGACATACTGGGATGAACTGGGAGGCACTGAGTGGCACTGGGCTATCACTGGGTGACACTGGGACTGCACTGGGATGAACTGGGAGGCACTGAGACATACTGGGACGTCACTGGGAGTCACTGGGATGGCACGGGGTGACACTGGGAGGCACTGGGAGCCACTGGGGTGTCACTGGGAGGCACTGGGACATACTGGGATGTCACTGGGAGGCACTGGGATGAACTGGGAGGCACTGGGAGGCACTGGGACATACTGGGATGTCACTGGGAGCCACTGGGGTGTCACTGGGAGGCACTGGGATGAACTGGGAGGCACTGGGGTGGCACTGGGACATCACTGGGATGGCACTGGGTGGCACTGGGCTGTCACTGGGAGCCACTGGGATGTCACTGGGACATACTGGGATGAACTGGGAGGCACTGAGTGGCACTGGGCTATCACTGGGTGACACTGGGACTGCACTGGGATGAAGTGGGAGGCACTGGGACATACTGGGATGTCACTGGGAGTCACTGGGATGGCACGGGGTGACACTGGGATGAACTGGGAGCCACTGGGGTGTCACTGGGAGGCACTGGGATGAACTGGGAGGCACTGGGACATCACTGGGATGGCACTGGGTGGCACTGGGCTGTCACTGGGAGGCACTGGACATACTGGGATGTCACTGGGAGGCACTGGGATGAACTGGGAGGCACTGGGACATCACTGGGATGGCACTGGGTGGCACTGGGCTGTCACTGGGAGCCACTGGGACATACTGGGATGTCACTGGGAGGCACTGGGACATACTGGGAGGCACTGGGGGGGGGCACCCGGCCGGGTGGGGGAGGGGTGCGGGGGCTATTTCCCCTCCCCCCCCCCCCCCCGTGTCCCCGCCTGACCCCGAACCCGGGTGGGGGAGGGGCCTCGCACGAGGGGGGTTTGCACCAGGATCGGGCCCGGGGGCACGTGGGCGTCGCACGAGGGGGAGAAAAACCACAACACACCCCCCCACCCCTCCCCCACCCCCCCGGGGCTTCGCACGAGGACACACACGCCCCCCCCCCCCCCCCCCCCCGGGGCCTTTGCACGAGGACACGGGGGTGTTGCACGAGGGGGCCCGGCCCTCGCACGAGGACGCCCCCCCCCCCCCCCCCCCGGCCTTTGCACGAGGCCCCTGGCCCCTCGTGCCCGGCCTTTGCACGGCCCAAGGTCACGTGACCTTTGCACGAGGACACGCGCTCCTTGCACGGGGGGGGGGTGGGGGGGTGTCACGTGATCATTGCACGAGGACCACACCCCCCCCCCCCCCCCCCTTCCCACCCTCCCCACCCGCCCCCCCCCGGCGGGGTTTGCACGAGCCCCCACGTGACCCTCCCCTCCCTCCCCCCCCCCCCCCGCCCCTGCCCCTTAGCAACAGCGGCCGAGCCGCGCCCCGATTGGCTGCCGCCGCCGTGACGTCAGGGCAGGGCGCGCCCGGCTGTTTCCATGGCGACGCGGGGGGGGAGGGGGCGGGGGGGGGGTTGGGGGCCTTAAAGGGGAGGGTTTAGACCCAAAAGTGAGGATTTGGACACAAAAGTGAGGGGTTTGGCCCTAAAAACGGGGATTTCGGCCCAGAAAAAAGGGGCTCGGACCCGAAACATGAAGTTTTGGACCCTAAAAATGAGGGGTTTGGACCCAAAAATAAGGGTTTAGGCCCAAGAAATGCAGCTTTGGACCCTAAAAATGAGGGGTTTGACCCTAGAAATGAGGGGTTTGGCCCTGAAAATGTGCTGTTCTGCCTAAAAAGCGGGATTTGACCCCAAAAAATTACAGTTTGGACCCTAAAAACAAGGGTTTGGACCCAAAAATAAAGTTTTAGGGCCAGTAAATGCAGCTTGGGACCCTAAAAATGAGGCTTTTGGCCCTAGAAATTAGAGTTTTGACCCTCAAACTGTCCCTTCGGGCCCTAAAAAGCGGCTTTAGCTCATGAAAAAAAAGTTTGGCCCCTCAAAGGAGGCTTTAAACGTTAAAAATGCCATTTTTATCCCAAAATGGAGGGTTCGAGCCCTAAAAAAATGAGGGTTTGGACCTGGGAACGAGGCTTCAGACCCTAAAAATGCAGTTTTGAGCCTAAAATCGAAGGTTTAGGGCTCAAAAATGCTGCATCGGACCCTGGAACCGGGGATTTGCGCCCTAAAATGGGGGTTTAAACTTTAAAAATGAGTTTTGGACCCTAAAATTGAGGTTTTGGGCCGGAAAGTCGAGGCAAAAGAGGGGGTCGGACCCTAAAAATTAGGGTTTGGGCCCTAAAACGGAGGGTTTGGACCAGAAAAATGGGATTTGGCCCCTCAAAGTGGGCTCGAGACCCTAAAAATGAGGGGTCGGGTCCCAAAAAGGTTGGTTTTGGCCTGAAATGGGAAGGCATTGTCAAAAACGGCGATTTTTGACTCTAAAGATGAGGCTTCGGGCCCCAAAAAGGAGGATCCGGACCCGATAAATGAGGCTTCGGACCGGAAAAATGGGGCTTCGGGCTCCCAAAAATGGGGCTTCGGGCCTTAAAATCAGGGTGGGGGCCCCTAAAAATGGGGCTTCGGGCCTTAAAAATGAGACTCGGGAGCCTAAAAAAGCGGCTTTTGGCCCCAAAACTGAGGGTTCGGCCCCAAAACGGAGGTTTTTTGGGCCCAAAAGTTGGGGATTTAGGAACCGGAAAAGGAGGGTGACGCACACACATTCCCGCCCCCCCCCCCCCCCCAGTTGGCGACTCCCCCCCATGAAGGCCACGCCCCCCCGCTAAGCCCCGCCCCCTCCCGTTGATTGACAGTGCGGGGGCGGAGCCACTGCACAAGAACTCGCTCTAATCACCACACTGGGGGGGCGGGACAGGAAGTGACCCCAAGCCCTGCCCCCCTCCAGGAACAGGAAGTCCCGCCCTCCCTCTCCTCTCAGTG